>NC_133393.1:46212373-46515277 GCF_047511655.1 Castor canadensis
AGTGGTGTGTGTGTTCAGTATGACTGAAGGTGAATGGTGTGTATGTTTAGTATGACTGCAGATGAGTGGGGTGTACTTCCCAATGCTACTAAATGTGAATGGTGTATATGTTCAATGCTACTAAATGTGAGTGGCATGTACACTGTTGAGATTAAGGGACCTCCCCCCCTTGCCCTAGTGCAGACATATAAATTATGTTTGCAGTCCATACTTTTACAAACTTTGTTTATTTATGGCCTCTTTCTACAAAGGATTTGAGGTTGAGAAGTATTCTTTAAGTTGTGTCCTGGTAACTCATTTAGTTTGTGACTTTTTGTGAAAATTTTTACTATCAAATAAGTGTTTGAAATTAGCATCTTTTAGACTTATGTTTAATTGTAAGATTTCAAATGTAAAACCTACTAAAGATTTCAGACGTAAAATCTACTAGTGTATAATTTTAAAGATAGCCATAAAATAAATTTCCATTAATGTATTAAATATTATTTGTTCTCTGTAAATTACTTTTTACTTTCTGCATGTTATAGGTGTGCACTATAGTAATGATGATTCATTTCCCAACTTTCTAAGGTTGGGTCCTGTTTTATGCTAGTGTCTACCCATCTGGGACAACTAGTTGGACTGCTGAGTTGAATTCTCAGGATGGCCTTTGGTAGATTTGTGTATTCAGTGTTTTAAGAAGTCATAAGACTTTTGGTATGGGTTGGACTTTCAATATGCTATTGATTCCAAAGTAAATTAACTTGTATGGTATGATTCCAAAGTAAATTAACTTGTATGGTATTTTTTAAAATACCTGTTTTCTATCTATCTATCTATATATATAATGTTTATATATCATAGATTTTCTGTTTATATATATATTCAGCATAAAATATGCAGAATTTTATCTAATCTTAAGTATACTATTTTTATTTTAAAACTATTCTTATAGGCTTCTAACAGCAAAATTTTATCATTGAAGAATTATAGAGTACTCACCAAATTCTTTTGCTAACTATAAATTGTTATCTTGTTGATTTTAATATTGTTTTTCTTCCTCATGATCAGTCTTTTTTGTAAATGTTTTTGTTAGTATATGATAGTTGTACAGGGGGCTTTGTTGTGTCATTTTTCATATATGCATGTACTGTACTGTGGTTTGGTTCATCCCCTCCATTTTTCTCCCTCTTTCCCCACTCCCCTTCTTAAACTGTCTTCAGCAGATTTCAACGTTGCCTTTTCATACATGTATAGAAAGTACATCAACCATATTCACCCTCCTTTACCCTCCCCCTCCCACAAATACCCTCCCCTTAACACGACCAGTTTTACATTCCTGTCCTTCATTGTTTGTGTCTGTTTATTGTTCAGTGGGTTTTCTGACTCGGTATTTTACCTGTAATTATGTGTACTTTAATCAGTCTAACCCCCCTCTCTTACTCATCCTTACCCTTTTCCCTCTACCCTATGTTGTGCAACAGTTTTCAGTATGTTTCATTGTGTCTTGTTCCTACATAGATGAGATGTATTGTAATATTATTCATTCCCTATCACTCTTTTCTTCTTTTCCTCCACCCTTTGTCTCTTCTAACAGTGCCACTTTTGGAAACATGCATGCATGTATGTATGTATATATGATAATACTTGTATTTGTATTTGGATGTATCTTCTACATGCGAACTTCGTCTTTCTGAACCTGGCTTCTCCATTTCCATCCATTTACCTGCAAATGACAAAATTTCATTCTTCTTTATGGCCAAATAATATTTCATTTTATATTCATATTAATTCATAGTAATATTTCATTTATATGTATATGTATGTATATATAGGTGTGTGTGTGTGTATATATATATATATACACACACCACATTTTCTTGATCCATTCATCAGTTGTAGGGTTTTTTCCATAGCTTAGCTATTGTGAATAGTGCATCAGTAAACATGGGTGTGCAGGTGTCTTTATTGTGTCCTTATTTACATTGCTTTGGATATAGTCTTAGGAATGGAATTGCTGGATCATGTGGTAGTTCTATTTTTACTTTTTCAAAGCGCTTCCATGCTGCTTGTTGATTTTTATATTATTTTTTCCATATTTGTTTTTCTTAGGTATGTATGGTCTGGATTGTTAGTTGTCCTTGGTATATTTCTCAATGTTTACAGCAAAAACATGGATAAAATAAGACTACCATCACTATATCATCTGATAAACAGATCACTGGAAGTGAGGAGGTCAAGGACGTTGGCACAAACTGTATAGGAATGGACTCGTCCTCTTTAAAATAGTACTTTAAGGGAACAATCATTAATGAACTTCCAAAAGTACTGTAATAAAAGCCAAAGGATCAGAAGGCATGGTGTCCATTTGTGAATGGATTACATAAACCGTAGTTTTGTAGCATCCACCTTTCTTCAGAACACTTATTGGACTGACTCCTGAAGCAGTCAAGAGCCACACCTAGCATCCCGTACAATAAAATGTCAATATGAAGGACTTTACTTTTCTTGACAGCATCACTGGAAATGGACCATGTTGCAAGACTAATTGAATATCATATGACATATCAAATACATTGATGTGTAATAGCACATTGTTTGTCTTCATTCCATTTTGGTGGTGTTATTTAAATTGATTCTCTGTTATAAGAGTAAGCTGATTATTTAAAGCCTTAGAGAATAGCATTCATTATAAATAAAATTATCCTGTGATTTTTTTTTTTAATAAAAGAAATGAGTGAATAGAAATTTTGTTACAGAGAGGGAAATGGAAATTGGAGTAAGGCTTACCATAGCTTTAAAATTTAGGGGTTTTTTGTTATTATTTTGTTTGGATGGGACTGGGGCTTGAACTCAGGGCTTTGCACTTGCAAAATAAATAGGCTCTCAACCATTGAAGCCACACCTTCAGTCTGTTTTGCTCTGGTTATTTTGGAGATGATGGTCTCGTAACTTTTGCCCAGGCTGGTCTTGAACTGCAGTCCTCCCAATCTCAGCCTCCCAAGTAGCTAGGATTATAGGCATGAGCCACAGGCAGGTGACTGGCTAGGTTTTTCTCTCAATATAAAAGTTTTCTTCATGGAAAACATGCCTTAAATTTTATATAGTATGTAAGCAAGATAATAAAAGCAGTCAGTGTCTTTCATGTAAGTATGTATTACAGATAAGGTTACTGTTCACAAAGAAGTAATGTAAGAAAAATGAGTTGGATTTTTTAATTGAAGGGAAAGTAATTTGTCTTAAATTATAAAATATATTTTAAGATTATCTTAGTTTTTCTTATAAAAGTGAAATTTAATTTGGAGGTTTGGATATTAAATAGGATAATTGTTTTTTAAAATACAAATAGACTTAACAAATTTTTACAGTGTTTTCTCTTAGTCCCTTCAGGCTGCTGTAATAAAATACCTGAAACTGAATAGTTTATAAACAACTGAAATTTCTTTCTCACAGTGTTTGATGCTGTGAAATTCAAGATCAAGGTACTGGCAAATTTTTTTCTGCTGAGGGCTACTTTCTGGTTCATAGAGTGTTGTCTTGTATCCTCGTATGGAGGGCACTGAGGCCATTTGTAAGAGCTCCATCTTCATAACCTAAGCATCTCCTAAAGGCCCACCTCCTCATACTGCCACCTGGAGGATTATACTTTTAACATGTAAATTTGGGGGACATAAACATTCTGGCTATAGCAATATTGCTTAAATAGTTTTGAGTCTAAACTCATAAAGATTTTAGACCTTCTCTTTAACATTTTTGTAACTGCTTTCTATTATATACATAGAATTCCGATTTATCTTCAATTTCAATAATGGTGGTTAAAACTCTTAGTATTTATGCTATTGGTGATATCAGATATACTTTGTGGTAATTAGGATATTTAATCTCATTTGTAAAATAAATTTCAATGTATTCTGATGGATCTTTAACCTTGCTAAAATGTAATTTTGACTTATCAAGGCAGTCATTTATCCTCACACTTTTTTGATATTTTGCCTCTCTGTCACCAACACTTTATCCCACCCCCCCATTGTAAATAGTTCAGCACTGTAAAAATCTCTGTTTGTCATTCTTACCCTGTTACTCCATTTCCTTTTTCACCTGCCATCAAATGGAGGTAAACTTCACCTCACTTACTTGTAATGAATAGTCTGCATTAATAAAATAATTTTATAGTAAAGGAAATCAACATTGAATGTGTACTCTGGGCCAAGTACTATAGCGTGATCGTTCATGAATACTATGCCATCTCAATGATGGAAATAAATAAGGAAATGTAAAATAATCATTGGAATTGCAGATACTTAAGGTTTACTAGATGTCAGACGCTATTATAAGTTCTTTATGTGCAGTAACTTACTTAATCCTCACAACATTAGGTAAGTGTGATTATCCTAACTTACTAGCTCCAAATCACATCGTGACATGGCTGGATTTTAAATCCAGTTCTCTCACTTCAAAGCATATTTTCTGTTCACTGTGCTGCATTGTTAACATTAAGTGCAGCAGTAACCCAAATTAATACAATAACTCTCTGGTGTGGATGTGTATGTCCCCTCCAGAAGCAGTTATTGAAATCCTGACCTCCAATGCAATGATCTTCAGAGGTGCAACATTTGGGAGGTGATTAGACTGGGGAACTCTCATGAATGGGATTAATGCCCTTATAAAAGAGACCTCAGGGCCAGGTGCAGTGGCACACATGTCTAATCCCAGGAGGCTGAGGGAGGAGGATCCTAAATTCAAGGTTAGGCTGGACTAGATAGTGAGATCCTGTCTCAAGAAAAAAATCTTTGCCCTCATTCCACCACATGAAGATACAATGAGAAGTTGGCAATTCAAGCTGGGCATGGTGGTACATGCCTGTAATAACAACTACAGGTGGAGGTAGGAGGATTCAGGCTTGAGACCTGAGCCAGCCTGGGCAAAAGTGTGAGGCAAACCAGAAACAAAAAGGACAAGCTGTAGAGCACTTGCCTAGCAAGAGTGAGGCTCCAAGTTTAATCCCCACTATCTCCCCCCGGCCCAAAAAAGAAGTTGGCAATCAAATTCAGAAGAGGACCTTTCACCAGAACCCTATCATACTGGTTTCCTGATCTTGGACTAGCAAAAAGAAAATCTATCCCACCCAACTATGATGCTTTGTTATAGAGCCTGAGCCTACTTTATATATTAGATTCTTTCTTAGTCAAAGAGTATAGAACTCTAGTAAAATTTGACCAAGCTCATAGACCGATAATATAACTTGGCATACTGAAAATACTGATGTGTCAAAAAAACATTTGGTCTTTAAGCAACTCAGAACCTTTGTCATGTGCTTCCTTCCCAGTTAAGCACTTGACAAGTTTTCTCTATTGTGTGTTAAAGCAAAATTTGTTTATATTTTCACTTCCTCTGCTTGTCTTTTGTCCCTATTGAATGTCTCCATGCTTGCCCATTGACCAACCATCTTTGTTAACAAGGAACATAGCATCACTAACACGACTGCTTTAGTTTTTACAATATCATTTATTCATTCATTTTCACTGAGATAAATATGAGCCAGGCATATTCTGAGGGTGCACAAAAAGTAATCTATAACCCCTCTTTGAAGACTCCCCACTCTTGAGAAGATTTGCTGTAATCACTGCATAAACACATGAACTGGGTTGGTGTCCTTGCATCACAGGCTGTCATATTAGCCTGAAGTTTTCAGAACATTTCCCCACCACTGTGGCAGTGACTCTCTAACTTCAAGCTGCATCATACCACCTAAGGATCTTCTTAATAAAGAGGATTTATATTGAGTGAGGTTGAGATGGAGCCTGAGATTCTGTCCCAATGCTCTCCCAGGTGATGCTGATGCTAGTAGTCCCTGGACCACACTTGGAGTATCGAGGTTGTAGCACGCAAACCTTCAGATGCTTTCCAACAGCAGGACATCTTAATGTATTTCAGTAGTATTCACCAGATTTTCTTCCATTTGCTTTTCAAGCTTCCTCTGTTGCATGACTTGACCCTGTTTAACTTCTCCCAAAGTCCTTTTGTTGAAACTGAACAGAAATCTTACATGGCAGACAGAGGTGAAAAAGAATTCTTTCATCATGATAGATGTTTGGAAGATTTAATATTCATTATTTTCTCCATAAATGTTACCTTTTTTCAAATCTTCACAAAAGTAAAATAAATCAGTAATTTCCTCCCAGTCATGGTCTGTTGTTTTAATTTCATGGCATGTAGTTAAAACACTTTTTATGCTATTTTGTAGTGACTTTATGAAGAAATGTTCACTTCAGTGACTTGCTGCTCTTTCAGAATGAACTGTGTACTGGGGGGAGGGATTAGGGAAGTAGTCTTAAAGACTTAAGGGATTTTTCTGAGAGTTTAATCACAAATGTGTTTTGTTAAATGTCTTAATCCTATTATACTCTCTAAATTTCCAAAACATAATTAATTAGACAACTTTAATTAGTTTTAGCACAATTGATAAGATTTTAATAGATAAGTAAAGAAATGTGGAGTCGGAAATGATGATACACATCTATAATCCCAGCTATCTGGGAGGTGAAGGTAGGAAGATAGTTGTCTGAGGCCAGCTAGGCAAAAGCACAAGTCCTTCTCTAGAAAAAATATGAACTAAAAAAACAAAAGGACAGAGAGTGTGGCACAAGTGGTAAAGCACTTGCCTAGCAAGCAAGAGGCCCTAAATTCAAACCCCAGAACTACAAAAAAAAGGGAAGAAAAAGGAACAGAAGAAAGGTTTAATCTAATGGGGCAGGGCTGGGGGATTCACTGTAAAATGCCTGCCATACCAGCCATAGCCCATTGGACTCTGAGATGTCTACCTTGCACAGGTAGGAATTACTGCTGGATTCAGGAAAGCATAGAAGCAGAACTCTATAGCATTGCTGACACAGGCAGTTAATTCGACCTAGTTAGGGGACTAGTGAGGATAGGCCTATCTGACAGCCCTCCATTCCAGAACCCTTTCTGTTCCCAGCCACTGCACCACCAGATTAGAATTGGTACTCTCCACCTGTTTGTCCTCTCAAAACACTTTACACTGCCTGCCTTCTTTGGCCCACTTAAACTAGGAGAGACTTTTTGCAAGGACTTTTTCTTGCAAAAAAAGGAGTATTCCATTGGTGTTGCTATTGGCCCATTTCAGGAGATTCAACCAGGCTTTGAGAAGATGCAAATAGAGTGGTAAAGGAGTTATCTGCCTTTTGTCCCCAGTCATCCAGATCCAGCTGTGCATGAGGGAGATAGCCTGTATTATAGGCGAGCACTTCAAGTAATCTGCCACCAAGTAATGGCCTCAGCCATACAGAGGTGTTTTAAGGGCATCTGATAGAGAAGATGGAGTCAAAGAACCAATGAGTCTCAGTTGAAGGAAAGCACTGAGCAAGGAGCCAAGGCAACTGTGACCAAGGCAGAGAAGATATGGCTGGAAATAGAATACCAGGCAGAAGCATAACAATAGGGAGAAAACTAGAGAATGTGGGATGCAAAGTCAGAGGAGGAACAGGGAATCTGGCTTGCTGAGCTGTCAACTCCAACAGTCTTTTGTCCTTCCAACAAGAAATCCAGATGGGATTAAATGTAATGACAGAGCAGGGATTGAAGAACAATGGAAATAATCTGAAATTTGGGATGTAAGAATCAAATCAGAAGTTATATTTAGTGATTCATGCAACTCTCCTGTTAGATTGGAAATCTAAAATTAAGAATCAAGGCTTCTGAATTATTGTCAGTAATGTGATGAGAGTTAGCAAAAACTGCTCGATTTTTCTATGCTTCATTCACAACATTGAAAAAGAAGTGATTACCACGTGAACACAGTACCTCAGTTCTCTGTTCCCGATAGCAGTTGCCCTGTGCCCAACACTTGACTGTGGGCAGCTAAGCAAACTTCTCAAAGCAGTGTGATACCCCGGTCTTAGGCACTTCTCATGTGTGTGTGTGTGAACAGGTGTCGTCCTGTAGATCTGTGTGTCTCCCCACATGTAAATCTCAAAGCTGAGCCTGGCTCCCTGAGCCCATACTGACATTTGTGGCACGAGTTGGTGAGTGTATCCAGCATGCAGACAAGTGCAGAACACAGTGCAGTGACTTCAGGTTGAAAGATAAAGTTCCTTTTGAAGTATTGGGAGGGTTGGGTCAATTGAAACACTTATAGCATTATCTGAGGACTTGCATTGTCGTTTTTCTGCAAGCAACTTTAATATACCCCTGATCTCCCAGTCTCTAGAGGAGTGCAACATGATAATGATAATGATTTCAATCATTGTTCCGTTTTATTGCCTTGAGGGCTAAAGGGAACGGGAAGGGATTTGGGGGGGCGGGGCAGTGTTTTCCATTTTTCCCCATTCTTTCTTTCTTTCAGTGTCTTCCACCACATTTAATGCTGTGACTAAGTCTGTACCAAGCCCGTGTATCTCGGGCTTCATTTTAGGCTCATATTTCATATCTGCATGCATTGCTTGCATTTTTCTGGTATCTAACTGTTGATTCCTTATTCTAAGAATTCAACATTAATTTCCAAAATTATTATGGAACTTGTGGCAACACAAGACATAAATCTATGTATAAAATTCATTGGCCTTTCTCATTTTCCTGCTGTATTGTGTGTGTGTGTGTGTGTGTGCGCGTGTGTGATGTCAGGCTGCCACGTAAAACTTCAGAGACGAACTTAGAAGTTTGACCATCCTTTTTGCATGCTTTATTCTAACTAGAATGTTCACTGTAACTAACTAAAATAGCATGTTAAAGATATTTGGGGTTTTTTTCTTTATTTTTATTTGCTTTCAGTTTCCTATATATTTGCTTACTGTGCTGTTGTAGTGGTTATAGGATAAAAATGCACTGGTGAAGCAAATGTAGTGCCAACAGAAGGTGGTTTTCCAGTTGTATATGTCATGCAGCACTTGAAGGAACTGCATTCTTAAAGAAATCACAGTTGCTTCTAAGCCAGGTTTCATTTTTATTATTTTATATGCCAAACCCCGAAGTTCATTGGGCTTCAATATCTGAACACTGTAGGCCCATTAGAAGACTGTTCTGATTGTCACAAATTGTAGTGCCTGAAAACACTCTTAAGCTGATTGTCTTTTTAAAAAGTCCTCCAAAGATGAAACAGAAGCAATTATTATAAGAAAATAATTATGGTGGAAATGTCTGTGGCTCCTTGGAAATGCTGTGCTCTCAGTATTTTCCATCATTAGTACAGTTTGAAGGAATGTGTGTAGTTCAGAGGTCTTCGTGTTCACACTTTAAAACTAAATGACCTCATCTTTCGAGCTTGAATTTATTTTTAGTTTTAACTTTATTTCACACAATGTGTAGACAGTTCCCTGTTCTCTGCATTTAGAAGTATACACAGTATAAATCTGTTCATTCTGTAAGTAGTTTTTATAATTATAATGTAACTCCATCCATTCTTAAAACATTCAAAATAAACACTTTATGTACAAAAAAAAAGAAAAGTGATTTTAAAAAAGACAACCTCTTCAACAAATGCTGCTGGGAAAAGTAGATATCTACATATAGAAAACTGAAACTAGATCTCTGTCTTTCACCTTGTACCAAAATCAACTTAAGTGGATCAAAGACCTTAATATAAGCCCTAAAACTTTGAAACAACTCAGGAAGCAGTAGGAAATAAATTGAAACAGATAGGTATAGGGACTGACTTCCTAAACAGAACCCCACAGGCTCAGCATCTAAGAGAAACAATGAACAAATGGGACTGCATCAAACTAAAGAGCCTCTGCACAGCAAAGAAAACAGTCACCAGCCTCAAGAGACAGCCCACAGAATGGGAGAAAATCTTTGCCAGCTACTCATCCAATAAGGGACTAATATCAAAATCTATAGGGAATTCAAAAAACTCAGTCCCCCCTAAGAATCAATGAAGAAATGGCCACATGAATTAAACAGGGAATTCTCAAAGGAAAAAGTATAAATGGCCAACTTCCCTGGTTATAAAAGAGTTACAAATCGAAACAGCACTTAAATTTCATCTCACTCCAGTTAGAATGACTGTAATCAATGACTATAATCACAACAAATGCTGGTGAGGATGCTGCTAAATAGGAACCCGTATACGCTAACAGGGTACAATAGAGACACCTGTACACCAGTGTTCATCACAGCACTATCCACAATAGCCAAGCTTTGGAAACAACCCAGCTGCCCTACAACTGATGAATAGATCAAAAATATGCAGTATATATACACAATGGAGTTTTATTCAGTCATAAGAAATGATGTGGTTTGAAGGTAAATGGATGCAATTGGAGGACATCATGTTAAATGAAGTAAGCCAGGCTCAGAAACACAAAGGTCATGTGTTTTCTCTCACACTTGGAAGACAGATCCAAAAGAAAAACATACACACAAAACAAGTATGATCATATACACACTCAGATGGAGAACGTGTTTGTAACAGTGGAACTGCTCTATGGAATTCAGAGAAAGGAAGAAAGGAAAAAAGAGTGATAGACTATCAGTAATATCATAAAACACAAGATGTGAAGTGGAACTGCTCTATGGAATTCGGAGAAAGAGAGAAAGGAAAAGAGAGTGATAGAGCATCAGTAATATCATAAAACATAAGATGTGAAGGTAGAGGATATAAGGATGTGTATTAAAAGCTGTTAAAAATGGACAGTGGTAGGTAAAGGGGTAAAGGAGAATAATGGACCAAAGTAAAGTACCCACATTGGGCATACATTGAGAAACCCCTTTGAACATCAACTTAAACATTAATAACAAAAAAAACAGGACTATAAAATAGGTACAGTGTGGGGGGTACTAGTGAGAGGGAAGAGGGTGAATGAAAGATATTAAGGTGATGCTATATGATTGATGGACTTCAAATACCTATATGAAACAGAACTAAGAAACCACCTGCAATTGCTTTAAGTGGGGCAGGGAGAGGGTTGGGGGGGAGACAATAAGGGCAATGTAACCAATGTATAATGTAAGTTTAATTGGAATTGTCACTATGAATCCCTCCCTGTATAATGAATATATCCTAATAAAAAATTTATAAAAAGAAAAAATACCCCTCCATAAAACTGTGTTCTCTTCCTTATGATAGTCTTGTAATTAAGAGGCATACAATTTAAAATTACAGTTTTCAACCTCCAAATTACATTATCCTAAGTGTTTCTAAGTATAAAATTTCAGTATTATGATTTCTCTGCTATCTTCCAAACTGATATGGCTATTCAAATGAAGTGTCCATAATGTCATAGATTTTATCATAGCTACATGAACACAGACTTTTCCTACCTAGCAGAGCACTGTCATGAATGGTTCAGCTCCATTTCTGTTTTAATGTGACATTGACACAAATGCACTCAAATTAATAGTCCCATTGGAATTGACTTTTCAGAAAGGTAAATAACAATCCATGGACCCACATGACCCCTCCACAGAAAAAGATGCATTATAAGCAATTGTAACAACCACTGAAAAAATAGTTCCTTTTTTATTTTTCTTAGTGACATCCATTGGCCAAATATGTACTAGGACAATTTGCAAGACTCAAGAGATTATATACTATATACATGTAAGTACATACATATATACTTACATACATACAGTACACACAGTACAGTTTATAAGCACATGCAACAGAAATGTGTCTACATGTATATCAAATGACATATAAAGAGTATAGCAATATCATAAAGCAAAACCTGAAAACCACCTAGCTATAGTAACCACCTAGAGCAGAATGAGTAAAAACATGTGAATCTACATAAAATGGAATATGTGACAAAGAAGTACCATTACTCATAGCAACAAGAATATTTCACATATGGCACATGAACAAAAACAGAGATACAAAAAATATAAACTGTATGAGTCTATTTATACAAAATTAT
The DNA here is from genome assembly GCF_047511655.1 of Castor canadensis. Taxonomy (NCBI): domain Eukaryota; kingdom Metazoa; phylum Chordata; class Mammalia; order Rodentia; family Castoridae; genus Castor; species Castor canadensis. The sequence goes on from NC_133393.1 coordinate 46,224,226, forward strand.
TTTTTAAAAGGGAAAGCAAAACTAGAATGTCTTAGGATCCATGCTTTGATGGCAAAATTACAAGGAAATAATAACATAAAAGTTTCATTTTGGGGGCAAGAGGAGTACTGATGTGGTATAGGGGATACAGGGAGCTTGTGTTGCACAGGCAAAATTCTATCACCTTTATTGTGGCATTAACCACATTAATGGTTAATTAATTAATGGTATTAATATCCATTAAGATAAACAATTTAGCTCTTTATTTTCATTGGGCACATGCTATAGTTTGAATCTGAAATATCTCCCAAAGGCATATGTGCTAAAGACTTGGTTATGCAGCCTGTAGCACCACTGGGAAGTGGTAGAACCTTTAGGAGATGGGGGCTAGTGGAAAGAAGTTCGGTCATTGGGGTGGGGTGTGCCCTTGAAGGTGAAATTGGGAGCGCTTTCCCCTCTGTTTTGCTTGCAGGTCACCATGAAGTGAACACATCACCATGTGCTCCCTCATGATGTACTGTGCCACCATAGGCATTGGGGTCAAGCAACTATGGACTAAATACTGTAATACTGTGAGCAAAAATAAATCTTTTCTCCTTTTAAGTTGGTTTGCTCAAGCATTTTTTCATAGTGACAAAAATCTGACTAACACAGAAAATTGGGCCAAGAGTGGGGTTATGAATCCAACTGTACCTGAAAATGTGGAATTGGTCTGCAGGAGAAATTTGGAAGAGTTTTGAAAAGTAAGAAAGAAAAAGTCCAGAATGCTGTTAAGTGGAGCTTAATGGGCAATCATGGTGAGGACTCAAAAAAACAAAATGCTGATAGAAAAGTGGCCAATAAAAATTATGCTCGTGAGATATCAGATGGAAATAGGACTTTACTGGAAATTGGAGTAGAGTCTACCCATGGTCTGATTCTGGTAAATAAATGTGTCTATATTTTGTCTATGCCCTGACACTGTGTGTGTGGCTAAATTTAAAGGTGCTAGACTGGCTTATCTGGTGGAGGAAATTTCAAGTCAACACAGCATCAGGCAACACCATGGGTGTTATTGGCTACTTTTGCCAAACTTATTGTATCAGGAGCAAAGAGGAACCAAATGGGAAAATTTGAAAAGCTTGCAGTTTGGCCAGAAAAGGAATAAATCAAAAAGTGCTGCCAAAGAAGGTGCAGTTGTTACAGATGTTAGCATCATTAAAAAGAAGCCAAGTACTTTGCATAGGAAAATAGGAAAGTTACCTTGAGGACATCTGAGGAACCAACAAGACCCCATTAATTGAAGGGCTGAAGGTGCGAAGTATGAACTCTTTCAAAGAGTTTACTTTGAGAAGAGTGCCCCGGGTGCATTGCTCACACAGGGCTGCCTAGTGAACTGTTTCATTTAGGGAACTATTTCTCCAGGACTCTTTTCTCCATGTTCAGCCATCAACACATTCAGAGACTATGCATCTATGGTTCAAGCATACCCCAGTATAGCTTATGCCATTAGACCTCAGTGTCAACATGATGCTGGCTTTGCAGGCAGACAGAGTCCAAGAGAAAGGGGATTATGGAGGTTTCCACTAGATTTCAAATAAAATTCTGAAAGGACAGACATGCATAGCAAGATTAGAGGCCTTGCAAACAACCCAACCTGACAGGACAATGCATACAGCTGTGAGGGTGAAATCAAAGCCGCAAAACAGATCCCACAGAATATAGAGCACCTGCTGCGGGAAGCTGTAGGCAGTAAGCAGAGCCTGACCTAGAGAGTGGTCAGGAGGGCTTCAGTCAGCAAGGTGCAGAGGTGGGGTTACTCAAGCCCTTGGGAATTCACTTCATGCCACCATGCAACCCAGATGGAGTACATGGAGCTGTATGATTTAATATTTTTTGCCCTACTTGGTTTTAGTTTTTCTTGGGTCTGGTTCCTCCTATTATTTTCCTATACCTCTCTTTTGGAATAGGAATGTTGTATTTCAGAAGTAGGTAACTTGTTTTTGATTTCATAGGGACTCACAGCTGAGTTTTCCTTAAGTCTCAGAGGATACTTTGGACTTGGACTTTTCACCAGTGCTCAAAAAGTTAAGACACTGAGGAGTCTTAGAGATGGACTGAATGCATTTTACATTGTGAGAATGTTTGGGGCCATTGTGAGAATGTGTTGGTAGAATGTTACAGTTTGGATATGGAATGTTCACTCAAATACCCATACACTAATGGCTTGGTAGTCAGCCTGTGACAATATTGCATGGTGGTGAAATCCTTAGGATGTGGGGCCTAGTGGGAAGTTAGATCACTGGGGGTGTGCCCTTGAAGGAGAATCAGCAGAGGGACCCTGACTCTTTTCTTCTTCTCCTCCTTCTTCTTCCTTCCTCTCTCTCCCTAGCTCTATCTCTATCTCTGTTTCCATCTCTTTTTCAGGCTACCATGAAGGGACCACATCCTCCCTCTGTGGTGGCACTGTGCCACCACAGACCCAAAGCAAGGGCCAGTGTAATGGGACTGGACTCTGGACTGAACCTTCTTAAACGATGAGCCAAAAAAATCTTTCCTTTTTCTAAGTTGATTCTTTCAGGTATTTTGTCACAGTGACAAAAAATTGACTAACACAGTACAGTTATCTGAATATGTATTAAATTCCACTATGGAAAAGAGTTTTCTAAAATCAGAAATGGAAAAATAAATAAAACAGGATTTTTAGATGATAATTTACTAGGTCTCAAAAAATGATTATTTCTTCATCATAAGTCTTGTTTTCCTCTTCCAATGAAAAATCCATTCCTTCCTTTTTTTTTACTGCATCAGGTGTTTTTAATAAAATATGACATTTTCTTTTAACCATTCTTAATTTTAGCAAGTAACCTCAGCAAGCTCGAGTGTATACTGAAATAGTTGCTCTTTGTTACTGACAGCAGCAACTAATTAGATGGACATAACTTACACCTACACATACCTACATATACATATTTATTTTAGACCTTCCTTCAAAGACATTTAAGGGATGTATTCCATCATCAGACACGTTTTCATCACTGCTGCATTAAGTGTTTTCCATTTAGAAGACAGATCTAAAACCCTAGCCCTATCATTCTTAGGTTTGCAATTTAAGTGTAAAATCTTGCCAGAGTTGCATCCATTAAAACAAAACAGTCTTGAAAATTAAGCACTAATTTCTCCCTCAAATAGCTATTTCTGTTTTTTCCCCTTTCTAATTACCAGTATAATGAAGTGGCCAGTATTATGGTAGGAAGAGATTTCAAAGGCAGCCATCTCTTATTATGAATCGTATGCTTTATTTTCCACCCTAATTGGACTCAGCCTTAGTTATAGAAAATGCATGTGCAAACCTCCATCTCTGCTGAGACTAAAATAGTTTTGGAACTGCAAATCATACTTTTAGCTCCAAGAAAGAGCAGGCTTTAAAGCCATTTCTGTCCAGCAAAGCTGAAAAGGAAAAGCAGCATATTTTCACTTCAGGATCATTTCTGGTCACTATAATCTGTTGTTTTCAGGAGCAGAATTGCAACATCTTAAAACACTGACCTGAGCCATAATCCTAGCTACCCAGAAGGTGGAGGGCAGCCTTGGCAAAGAGTGTGCAAGACCCCATCTCAATCAATGACTGGGCATGGTGGTGCATGCCTGTCATCTCAGCTACATAGGCGAGCACAAATGGGGGATTGAACCTCAGGATGGCCTGGGCATAAAGCAAGACCCTATCTCCAAAATAACCAACATCAAAAAAAGGCTGGGGCCATGGCTCAAGTGGTTGAGCACCTGCCTAGCAAGCATGGGGCCCCGAATTCAAATTTCAGCACTGTCAAAAGAAAGAAAGAAAGAAAAGAAAACTATCAAGCATATGAGAGCATTAATCTTTGTAGACCTTTCCTCTGACCACCCTTTCCCAACATTGGTGTACTGCCTACTCTGTTTCTAACACAGGCACTTCCTTTTTTTCTTTTTGTTTCCTGTCAAAGTGAAACTTGACAAAAATATCTTACTTGCATCAATTTAAATGAAATTTCTCTTCTAACTTTGATCCTATCTCATAAGGACATTTAATTGTTCTATGTCTCCCTAGAATTAGTTTTCATCAGATGACTACAATATGTTACTGCTTCCTGCCTGTGAGTTGTGGCACAATTTAATAAACTCAGAGCTGCTTTATTAATCTGAAATGATGGTGGCTTACTCAAAAACAAATAGTGATACACACACACTTCATTCCTTCATATCAGAGTTGCCAAAATTTAAATGGGAATGGCATCTAAAATTAGTCAAGAGCAAGGAATAATGGTTTACACTTATATTCCCAGCTACTCAAGAGGCAGAGATCAGGAGGACTGCAGTTCAAGGCCAGCCCAGGCAAACAGTTAATGAAACCTCATCTCAACTAACAAGCCAGCTGTGGTGGTGTGGGTCTGTGGTCCCAGCTACAAGGGATACCATAGATAGGAAGATCATAGTGTGAGGCCTGCACAAGCAAAAATGTGAGATCCCATCTGAAATATAACTGAAGCAAAGAAGAGATGGGATGTGTCTCAAGTGGTACAGTGCCTGCCTAGCAAGCATTAGGCCTCAATTCAAACCTAGTACCACCAAAAAAAAAAAGAAAGAATGAAAGGAAAAAGAAACGAGTTAAAGAATCTAATTGAAAATGAGTGAGGCTGGGGTTTGCAATTTGGCAGTCTTCTGATGGCAAAATACAGAAAATGGCCATAACTGACTATGTCAACTGCCTAAATAGTATATCATATTATTTATCATGGCCATTAGTAGGAAAATAATAAGCTTTTTTACATCAAGACTAGTACTATTTGCAATTTAGTAATAGGAAAAAGAAGTCAGTTTCCCTTGTGGGCCTTTCTGTCTATTAGAGCCCTCACTTACCTCCCCAGGGTCTTTCTTTTATGTATTCACTGTGAGTTCATGGGAGTAGAAAATGCAAACTGGACCTTGGAAAAATCTAATATTAACTTAAAAAATTCAATCTGTAAACATTTCCTGGGTATATATAACTCAAATTTCATGAAGACATTCTTTCTTCATCTATATATTGTTATCAGTGTATTAATTTTATCAAATGTACCACACTAGTAAAATATGTTAATAATAAGGAAACTATGTATGTAATTGGAGCAGGTTATATAAATGAACTCTGTATATAGCCTGATCAATTATCCTGTAAAATGAAAAATCATACTTTTAAAAAGTCTATAAAATACTTTTAAAATAATATATAAAAAAAAGAAAGAAGTGAATGAAGAAGTCACCGCCATAGGCAAGAATGTCCTGTGCTCTTAGCAAACATCTGGATATAAACCCACAGCCCCTAAGCTTGTCCCAAATCATGGGTGTTATGCATAACACTGAAAACCATGCAAATATGAATATGAATATACCTAAACCAATAAGTTTTTCAAAAGTTATAATTCCTAGACTCGTTTGAACCATATCAGAAAAGCACATAGAAAAGAGGTATTTAGGTATTTTCATCAAGGTTACATGTTCTCCAGAACAGAAGACCCAGATATGAATCCATGCAGCTATGCCCACCTAATTTTTGACAAAGGTGTCAAAAACATATGATGGAGAAAAGACAGTCTCTTCAACAAATGTTGCTGGGAAAATTGGATATCTGCATGCAGAAAACTGAAACTAGATCCATGTCTCTCACCCTGTACAAGTACCAACTCAAATTGGATTAAGGACCATAACATAAGACCTGAAACTTTGAAGCTAGTGCAGAAAAGAGCAGGAAATACACTTGAAGCAACAGGCATAGGCAAGGACTTCCTCAGTAGAACTCAAATGGCTCAGCAACTAAGAGAAAGAATTCACAAATGGGACAGCATGAAATTAAAAAGCTCCTGCATAACTAAAGAAATGGTTTCTAAATTGAAGAGGCTGCCCACAGAATGGGAGAATATCTTTGCCAGCTATACACCAGACAAGGTACAGATAACCAGAATATACTGGGAGCTCAAAAAAACCATCCGTAGTCATAAAGGAAATGCAAATCAAAACACACTAAGACTCCAACTCACTTCTGTCAGAATAGCTACCATCAAGAACACAAACAACAACAAATGTTGACAAGGATGCAGAGAAAGAGGAACCCTCATACACTGCTGGTAGAAATGTAAATTAGTTCAACCACTGTGGAAATGGATGGAACTGGAGAACATCATCTAAAGAGAAGATAGCCAGGCTCAGAAGGCCAAAGGCCACATGTTCTCCCTCATATGTGCAATATAGACCTAATACAAATACAGCAATATTATTAAAAACTGGTCACACTAAGGGGAGGTCACATACAAGAGGGGCAGGGTAAAAGAAAGAAACTAAGAAGATGAATATGGTTTATATATTCTCTATGCAAGAATAAATATAGAATTCTTAAGCCAGCTGAAATCACCATAAGAAAGGGACTAAAGTAGAATGAAAAAAATAGAGGAAATGAACCAATTGGGGTTATAATACATATATACATGGAAATATCACAAGGAAACTCCCTGTGTAGTCAGCTTTATCTCAAACTAGCAAAAATGTCATTTTTTTCTTTTTTCCTTGTTTCTTTTTTCTTCTACAAAATCAGAGGACAGGCAGGAGGTACAGGAATAATAAAAAAAATAAGGTTACATGTTCTCACTAAAAAAGGTACAGGAATAATTTTAAAAAATAAGGTTACATTTTCTCACTAAAAAAGATTTGTGTGAAAAATTGAGGAAGAAGAAAGTGAAAATAAAGGAAATAACTTTAAATATCAGAATATATAAAATTCATAATGACAAGGATGTTAGCAGCAAAGTCCTAACAAGCCAGCATCAAGAGGATGGACAAAGTGAACAGCATCAACATATAATCACAGGTGATTTAGAGCAAAAGGATTTCAGAGCCGCAGGTGGTTCTGGGCAGCTGGAACTCAGATTTCAATGAGGGTGAGGCAGCAGATGGAAGCAGGGGGTTCTTGGAGTGTGGGTTTGGCCCTTTGAGAGTAAGAAGCCATTATAGGACTTTCAGCTGGAAATAACATGATTTAGGACTATGCTTTGGGAATGAGGGGATCGAGAACTGAAGGGGAGAGTTGGAAAGAAATGTTAGAATAATGCAGATTTTTGACTGGAAGGCTCCAATGAAGGGAGAGAGAAGAGTGCAAGGCTTTGAGAGATGTTAAAGGGGGGAAAAAAAATACTGGGTGAATACTTAGGTGTGAGGAGAGATGGAAAGAATGTGAGAATGACTCCCAGGTACCATTGAGGACACTGGGAAGCAAGTGAGTGGCCCAAAAGAGTATGTGTGGAGAAGGTGGTGAGTTCATTGGGATTGGATTTTCTGTGGTCATACAGGGGGAACTGGCCCATGAAAAGGAATGGGATCTGTGGTTCAGGTCCAAATGGTCTGGACCAGAGATGAAGTCACCAGTTTACAGGTGGCAGTAAAAACTGAGTACCTGAGTCAGCTAGGACATAATCCACTCACATCCACTGAGAAAGAAGGAGACCCTAGGACAGAAGTCAGAAACACCAGTGCACAGAGGAAGATGATCCTCCATGGAGTCTGAAAAGAACAGAAAGGGGAGAGAGTGAGTCAGGAAGCCAACACCATGGAAGGCAAGGGAAACGAAATGTTATGTTCTGGTGAGGAATGGCACCAAGTATTTTCTTTCCTCATTTCCACAGTATTTTAAAAAGTCATAAAAGAAAATGAAATCATGTACCATATATCTTCCCACTTTGAAATATTAAAAATGTAGCCGAGCTAAATCAATCTAATGATAATGGAGCGCCAAGTAAGAATTAATTTAAAGATTGTTGCATTTAACCTCACAGCACAGGAGCCTAAGAGAAAAAATACTGCTGGCATCCCTTGGCGTGATTTAGCACACCATCACGGCTTATACGTTTGTGAACTTCTAAGAGGAAAAGTAAAGCCATATAATGTGAAGTTAGCCTTGGAGTCACAAGACCTGAGTTTAAATATGCTTCGTGCCACTTGCCAGCTGTGGGCAAATCATTTAACCTCTCTAAGGTCCAATAGGGAGACGGCAGATTCTGGAAATTAAATAGGTTGAGTATAATTTTTTTATAATTCAATTAGTATTCCTCAACTCCTTTGTTGTATACATTGCATACTACCAAACTAGAAAGTGTGATGGCATTCTACAGATTAGTTACTACTTTCTTCTAGCATGCTACCTAATTAGAGACAGCACACACGGGCCCCCGAGATCAGAGTTCTTCCCTTCTCTGGGAAGATTCTGGTGCAAATGCATGCACAGGTCAATTGGTCGAGAAATTCTAATGACCAGTCCAAGAGAAATAATTGGAATGCAGCTCAGCATTTTAATTAGATCCAAGATTTTTCTAAAAATTGACATTACTCCAAAAACATTATCTGTAGGCTTGTTGAATGTTGATTCCATACCACAGGCTGTCTGACATAATAGAAACACAACAAAAGGCTTCATGTCCCCCATCAATTCCAGACTGTTCATATCTCATCTGCAAGGTGACCAACCCATTATATCCTAAGCCTTTGTAATAAATAATGGTACATACATGCAGCCCATCACAACCATCCATGGAGTGGTCCGTAACACACTGGCCCCTCAGAATTGCCATGGTAGGGAAAGGTGGCAGAGCAGGTGTTTACCTTAGTCATTTTGAAGGAAGGAAAAAAGATGGAAGTTTCATTGTTTATACTGTTTTCCTTTTTAGACAGATTTACTGAGACATGGCCATAATTTAGCAAAATTCACTCCTTTTCATGTATAATTCTGTGAATTGTGACCAAGTAGTGTGACATGCAGTCCCATCACTATAAAGGAATAAAGAGTATGCTATCATCCTTTTTTGTAGTCAACCCCTCCACCCTTTCAACCCCTGGAAAGCAAGTGATAGATTTTCTGCTTCTTCAGTTTCATATTATCCAGAATATTTTATAAAATGGAATCAAACAGTACGTAGACGCTTTTGAGGCTGGCTTCTTTTAGTTATCATATTCGTGTATTAGTACAATGTCACTTTTCATTTCTGAATAATTTTTCATTGTATGGTTGCACCACAGTTTATTATTTCACATTGATAAACATTTGAGGTGTTTCCAATGTTTGTGGTTATGCATAAAGCTACTCTAAACATTTATGTACAAGTTTTTATATGAACATGTTTCATTTCTCTTACAAACCTAGGAGTGGAACTTTTATGTCACATGTTAAGTGTATGTTTAACTTTGTAACAAGCTTCCAACCTGTTTTCCTAAGAAGCATTCCAATCAAGGATGTTCTGCATCCTTATCAACACTTAACATTGTAAAGTTTTTTAAATTTAGCCACTCTAATAAATGTATAAAGGTATTTTGTTATAGTTTTCAATACGCATTTCCCTAATTGTTATAATGCCAGTGTCTTTTCATGTGTTCATTTTCTATCTGTATATCTTCTTTGGTGATGTGTCCGTTCAAGTCTTTCACCCATTCTTTAGTCCTAACTTCCTTATTATTGGGTTTTTGGAGTTCTTTACATATATTCTGGATACAAGCTCTTGATCAGATACATATTTTGCAAATATTTTTTCCCAGGATGTGGTTTTCTCTTTTTTTTTCCAGTGCTGGGGATCAAACTCAGGTCCTTGCATATGCTATGCACTCTACTACTTAGTGAAGCTATATTATCAGTCCCTGTCTTTTTCTTAACAATCTCTTTCAAAGAACAGAAGATTTCTGAAGTCCAATTTACCATTTTTGTGTGAATTATGCTTTTGATGATTCCCCAAATTTTTTTCCCTACCCAAGATCACTAAGATTTTCTTCTATGTATCTTCACGTATTCTTCTAGAATTTCTTTTTACTTTCAGGTTTTACATCTGGCTCTATTATAATTTTGAGTTAATTATTAGGTATGGCTCAAACTTCATTGCCTTGTATATAGCTATTCAATTGTTCAGCATCATTTGTTGGAAAGACATTCTTTTCACCCCTGAACTTTCCTTGTGTAAAAGGCACTCAAATTGCTTTTGCTAAAAAGCACTGACTCCTTACTTTGGCACATAAATTAACTAAAAACAGGAGAAGCTTGGCATTCATGCCTCCATCTGTATCTGTCTTTGCTCTAAGCCATTCTCTTTGCAGTGACTTTGCAATCATCTTGGATTCCAGAAGGAACAGAACAGATAACATCTTTATGACAAGGAACTGAAACTCCTAGTAAGGAGCAGCAGAGACTGGCAGAACAGACCACCCCTCCAAATGAGGACAATTATACATAATGACGGGGCTGCACCCTGGAGAAGGAGCAATCATCTCATGGGAACCAGATTGCTCCCCTCTAGTGATGATGGAAATAACATCTCCAGAACCCCTCTGGGAACCTTCAGACTGAGATAATGGTCAACTAAAACACACCTGTGATTGGGACTGTTTAACTATGCATACCTTTGTTCCCTGTCCCCAGTTCTTTTCTCCACTTAGACCTATATCTCATGTCTGTACCCTGAAGATGGCTGACGATGAGCTGAGTGCTTACTCTGCCTCTTCCCACAGCATGTCCCAAGCCATGTAATAAACCTCCTTTCTCTGCCTTCACTGTGCCTCTTTATTTGGCATATAGGAGCAGGTGGTAGACATGTTGCATGTGGAATGTCAGGAGTTTGGGCCTTGGTCCAAAATTCTGGTTTCACTTGCATTGTTTGTCAAAAAATCAACAGCTATATGTACACGGATCCACTTCTGGACTCACTATCCTGTTCACCCCATCCATGTAACAACTGTTTGCAGCACTGCTTCATGTCTTAAAATCAGGTCATGAATTCTGTACTTTTGTTCTGCTACTCTCAAAATTGTTTAAGCTATCGTAGGTCTCAATTTCTTTTAAAACATTGCTGCTGGTATTTTGGTTGGGATTCAGTTGAATCTACAGATCATTTTGGGAGAAGTGACATCTTAATAATATTAAATTTTCTACTCCATGAATGTCACATATATCTCTATTTAGGTCTTCTCTGATTTCAACCATATTTTGCAGCTTTCAGAATATATATCGTGTACCTGTTGTTAGAACTGCACCCATGCTTTGGGAGCTATTACAAGTTGTACTTCTCTAAAATTTCAATTTCTCAATGTTCATTGTTGGTTTATAGAAAGACAATTGATTTTTCTACAATGATTAGGGTCTCACTTTCCATTAGAAATTTCCTCATGGATGTTATAAGTATTCTAAAATACTGGCCCTTGAAGCTGGTTGTTCTTTAATACCACCTAGAGAACTGCAAATATACAGATTCCCACATGTTCTTAAACCACGTGGGTCTAGGGATTTACATTCAAAAAGCTTCCCTGAGCAATTTTATCCTTAGGGAGGTTTGAGAATCACTGGTGGGCATTTGTGAGTGAGTTATTTAATAGATAAAGCAGATATGGCAAATAACTAATTCCCTTTGCATACTGACACCACTATCCCATACTCATTGGGCATGCTCAGTTAGATTTCTGGTGACAGACTTGCAGTGAAATGTATATGTTGAACCCTAATCCTTCATATTTAACCAACAGCACATTTTGGAAAATGAGCCAGATCACTTACTGCTGTTAGAAGTTTGTTAAAATCCAGCCTATGCCCATGATTAGCCAGATGAGCACAGAACTGCTAACTATTTGATCAAATTCTATAGACTTGCTTTGGGGAGGGGACAGAGAAGGGGCACTGGTTGGGAAAAAAACATAAAAATTGGGTTAAATTCTAAAATGTTTTGTCAAGATAAAGTATGTTGATAAAGGGATTGTTCAGTGAAAGTCATGTTTTGTTTAAACCACACTTAAATCCTGTTTAAGTAGCTTCGAGGAGGGAGGAGGAGAAGATTTATTACCAGGACATTGTGATTTCTTTGGAAGAATCCAAGACTAGGAATTGCAAACTGGCCTTCCAGGGGAACAGAAAAAAGACAAAGCCCTTTTGGAGCCTAGATGGTTCCTTGTGTTCCATCTGTCCATGTGACAAATTCTGGCTTCTCTCATTTCCTTCCTGCAGAGCAACTGGCTCTGCTCCTTCTCAATCAAAACTATTCCTAAGCAGACCCCCACCTCCTGTATCTAAATGGCCCCAGAAGTTACATAAATATCCAGCTAACCAAGATGCTTTCTGGTCAGATTAGAAGGTTGTTTCAACTTGCTTTTAGTGAACACTTAGTAGTATTGACTGATGGGGACTGTGGAAAATAATACTCTTAAGAAAAGAAAGTATCCTTCCAGAAAGAGGTGGAATAAGGTATGTAATTTGGTTAATGTCTGCCAACTGTGGAATCTCCTCTCTGAGGTATGAATGATGGCCATGTAGTGATATGAAGCACTTCTGCCCTGTAATTCTGTAATAATAGCAGAGTATGTCCTGTGTTAATAAATAATTTTGAATTGTCTAATAAGCTAAATTCAGCATTTGTTAAATAAAACTCTGGCCAACTAAAGAAAACATTCTGTCCTGAAGACACAAGCTTAAATTTTGTCTATCCTTTTTAATGTGAACATCACAGAAACCATTTTGGGGTAATGAAAACTAAAGCACTTCTAAATAAAGGACTTGACTACATAATGGCATCATAAAAACCAGGCCATTCGCTTAGGTTTTATCCTTTCTTTTTCTTTTTTGGTTCTTCTCAGATTAACATGGTTTCCAGATTGTACTTCAGATTTTAAAGTTGAGGAGAAGGCTTGGTATTCCAGATCCACCTACATATAAAAGTAAAAGGAAGGTTTCTATGGGAAATCTAACAAGTGTGCCAGAAAAATGAAACCAGCATATACATTCTCCAAAAGTGAGTCTTACAGTCACAGAAACTAGACAGCTAAGAGCAGAATTGGGCCATTGGTTGAGATGGGGGTCTCATGAACTTTTTAATCTGGACTAGCCTCAAGCCATGGTCCTCTCATTTCTTCCTCCAGATTAGTTAGTATTACAAGCTTGAGCCACTGTGCCCAGCCCAGATATTCTTGATTAATTGAAATCTAGGAAGGAAGACAACATCTCCAGAATTTCACTGTTCTAACAGAGACTGGGTTAACACAACAACTTGAGAGTATTGATACATAGGAATTCAAAATACAGAAAAAAAAACCTTCTATTGTTAAGTTCAGTTCACTTGAACAAAAGTTATGCCATATAATACAAAAAATGTAAACCTATCAGAAATTGGGACAAAACTAATTACTTGAGAAAGACTGACATTAGTTGAGATCATTAAGGGCATAACATTAATTTTCCACTTGTCATCATTAGATGGTGTTGGCTATCTCAGTGAGGATGAATGACTTCATTGGCCCCATCCACACAATCCAGTCTGATTATTTTAGCTACATATTTTAGGCACAGCACACTGACATCAAATGAGCATCATACAAACAAATGCAGAGTAAGAACATGAACTCTGGTTGTCTTCCAGATCAACCCCAAACCTCTGTGAAAGTGAAGTCACACTTCGAACATGAGTTTTCCCTTTGCTTCTTTTCTTTTTCAATTTTTTTTTTTTGGCAGGGTCTCTCTATGTATCCCAGGCTGACCTGGAACTCAAAATCTTCCTGCCTCAGCCTCCCAAGTGCTGATATTACAGATATCCCCTACCACACGGGGTATTTGTCATACCTCCTTACAAGTCTGTGCTCTAACTGAGCCTTCTCCCTTCTTTATTCTGAGTGTGCTATATTTGTTCTGTGCCACTTTTAAAGTAAAGTCAAAATCTTTAGTATGATTTACCACCTTCTTCCTTACCTGGCCCCAGTCTGTGTTTCAAACCTCATCTCTCACTATCCTTTGAGGCATTTGATGAGCCATCATCTTCTTTTTTAAAATCTAGTTTTATTCATTATCATTTTAATTGTACAAATGTATGGGGTGCAATGTGATAATTCAGTACATGTATACAGTGTGTAATATAATCAAATCAAAGTGGCTAACATTTCCATCTCCTTAAACTTTGAAAAAATTGATTAAGATGTAGTAATTGCAAGAATTCTACCACTAAACCACCAGTGCTAATAAGGAAGGAGTGTGAATAAGGTGGAAGTACTGTGTATTCACGTATGAAAATGGAAACATGAGACATTGAAATTATTCCAGGAATGGGGAAAGGGGAATAAAGGAGATTATGATGGAGGGGGTAAATTCAACTGTGATATATTGTAAAATCTTTTGTAAATGTCACAATGTACCCCCATACAACAATAATAAAAAGATGTAGTAATTACACATATTTATGAGGCATAGCATAAGATATCTTTCTCCTTGTACTCACTAAATGATTCCATCTGCCTGGAATGTCCATTCCCTCCCAATTCCTCAGACTAATTCCTTTTTGTCATAAAATCTCCTTTATCTTAAAATTCCTCATAGGCATGAACAACTCTGAGAAGCTTTTCTCTGTTCTCTTGTCTTTCCCCACTTGTGTCACAGGGTCCTCCTTGGAGGCCAGGTAGCACAGCACACACAGCTCTAGCACGGCTGTCATCATACTGTAGGCAGCCATCTGCTTGCTATGCTCTTCTATCTTTAACTATAGAATGGTGACTCCATCACCTAGGCAGGTGAGTGGGCTAGTGAAACTTGAACCCAACATTGTTCCTTCATTTGTATTCTTTCCCTGGTCTCCAAATCCATTTGCCATCCCATCCCAATCCTTCTTCTTTCCCTAAGTCTCACCCAAGCTCCATCCCTCTATGAAGACTTTTTTTTTTTTAAGAGCATGTGATTTGTACCTTTAACTATTTATTTTGTGAAACTCTAATATACCTCAATTAGACAAGAAAACCTTCAAGGTAGAAGTTATAGCTTCATACTTCAGCACAGCCATATGCTGGGCACAGAAAAAGTTACTAACACTTATTGATCAATTTCCTGGAGTAGGGAAGAAAACACTTTGGAAATAGGATAGAGAGTTGACTTCTTCAAAAGAATAATGGTCTTTGCTGGCCATGGCACCATTTTTAAATAAAATAATTCCCTTTGTTTAATACTGTCGTCATCCTCATCCTCATCCTCATTTCTTGCCAAATAAAAGACATCTATCCTGAAGCTAAGAAAAGCAATAAGCCCTGACATGCCTTGAGTGCATTTATTAATCAGAACAGCAGTCTGTTACAAGCTCAGGTCTTTAATATGCATGAAACAATATTCTCTGATGCAACAGATGACTAAAGAAATATATTAAAGCATTCATTCTGAATGAAAATACATGGACAAGGTAATTCCCAAGGCTCAGAGCAACTACAGGGAGTAATGTAAGCTGAAGTAGGTCATTTCTCCCTAGAGAAATTATACAGAGATTGCTTTCAATTTTTGGTTTTAAATTTAAGAAGTTATAGCATAGAGAGTCAAAAAATACAGTTTTTGGCTTATTCATATGAAAGTTCTAAATTTTTGGTATTTTGTTTTTCTTTTCCTTTTTCTTTCATTTTTTTACAGATAGGTAACATGCAAAGGGTCCTTTCTTTTCTGTCCTATGAAAGTCACACCTTGACAACATCATCACAGCACTGGCTCAATGTTACACCCCCCAGGAGCCTCCTGTTTGCCTTGCTAGACAACTAGCTAGTCAGGGTCCTTGACTAAGCCTGTTGACCTTTCTTTTTTTAAAATGAAAAATAAAATTTATTCAGTCATGGTGGTGCATACCTGTAATATGAGCTACTCAGCAGGTGGAAGTAGTAGGATCAAGGTCCTTGGCTGGCTTGGGCAAAAGTTCAAGACCCAATTGGAAAAAAAAAACTCAAGCAAAAAGGGTTAGGGTATGACTCTAGTGGTAGAACAGCCATGAGTTCAACCCTCAGTACTGCCAAAAACAACTCATTCATCTTCTAACTGGGTTGGGGATAGCTGCAGAAATAGGTACAAGGATAGGAGGATTGACCACCTCCCTCTCATATGACCAAAAATTATCCACAGACCTTTCTAATAGCATGCCAGAAATTACAAAAGCCATGGTCACACTTCAGAGTCAAATAGAGTCTCTGGCAGCTGTCACTCTTCAAAACAAGAGACGACTAGTTCTGTCAGCTGAAAAGGTGCATTGTCTTTTCCTAGAGGAAGAATATTTTTTATGTAAACTAGTTGAGTTTGGCTGCAAAAAAAGTTAACTAAGAGAAATTCCCAAATCCCACAACAATTATCTGTCCTGGGATATGGTTTAAGACTTGGAATTGGGCATCCTGGCTATTGCCAGTGGCAGGGCTTGGAATTGGGGATCCTGGCTATTGCCTCTGGCAGGGCCCTTTCTGATACTTCTATTTGTGCTCATGTTTGGGTCTTACCTGCCGAACTTGCTAACCAGACTTATCTCTTCCAGGATGGAGGCCTTTAAAGTTCAAGTCTTGTTGCAACAGAGTTATCAACTTCTGCAAAAGGACATGATCCCCATGAGCAACCCCGAAGGTGCTGGACAGACTCAGACAGAGGGAGCCATCTGGTGACCAAGTAAGTCCCTATGGAAAGAGACAGAGGAGACAATTTCTTTGATAGGTAGGGTCTTCAGCCCCTTGCCAGCCTTGAAGCAGATACAGAAGATAAGAGACCTCCCCTCCCTCAGCAACCCCAAAAATGATTTTTTAGGATATTGCCTCTCAGGGTGAAATTGAGGCAAGCTAGTGACAGAAAAAGTGACCCACCATGGGAAGCCCCTCTTCAGAAAAGAGTCACCCCAGGCAGAATTCCTCCTCCCCACCAAGCCTCCCCAGCCTTTGAACATCTCAGTTGTAAATGCCTTTTCAATTGTAAATCCCTTTGCAGATACAAGTTCCCCCAAAAGACAAAGGAATCTCTTGGCTGTTTCGGACCATAGGATGGTGCATCCCCAGTAAAGAAAACTCTATCCTCAATTAGACCCCTCAGATAAAACCCTCTACTTAAGATTTTATATTGGTCACATCTAATACATACAATTAAAGACCCTTCCAATCAAACCTGTCAATCACCCTAGCCCCTCCTCCAAAGACCACCAATACTTTTCCTACATTTGCCCTTACTTATAAATTGTCCTTTGAGCAAAGATTGATTCTTCTGTACCACCTGCCAATGTCCTACTGCATTTGCAGTATCCATTACTTTCTTTTCTTTCAATAAAGCTTTGCTAGTTTTTTGCAAAAATAACCCAAAAAAAGAAAGAAAAAGAAAACTTGCATATATTTATAATGTACAACATGACGTTTTCAAATATGCTTATACTGTGGAATAGCTAAGTTGAGTTACTTAAAAGGTGCACTGATTCACATGCTTGTCATTTTTTGTGGGAAGAACATGTAATGCCTCCTCTTTTAGCCATTTCCAAATATACAATACATTATGATTAGCTGTTGCCACCATGTTTGTCTCTCGACCTTCTTTAACCTCAGATTTTTCATCTTTCAACTAGGAACCACAGCATCTTCTTTGCTTATGCACAAGGTTGTGGGTGAAGTGGGGCTAGGGGGTCAAATAAAATGAGTCAGAAATTTTCAAAGCAAATTGGCAGCAAGTCATTAAGATTAACTTGTCCCAATACTTTGCTCCTGTGAATTTAATGGACCTACGTGAGGAAAGCACTCTTTTCTATCGAAGTGTGTCGCCATCTTAGATATTTGCATTTCTGGGTTCTCCTTCACTGAGCTCCATTTTCGTGCCAAAATTACTACCTACTCCACCCCCAGATTCCAGTGTAACAGTAGCCAATCCTGAGCAGATTGTGCACTTGAGCTCGAACAATCTGAGAAAAGGGGCGGAGCCCACTGCCTCAGGAATAAAAATGAGGATTGATTGCTCCTCATGCTTGCTTTTGTCTGTGCCCCTGTGCACCCTTCTACAAAAGTAAATTCTGCCTTACCAAGACAATTCTTTGTTTCTGTCTTCGATTGTGACTCCTGTGGTCTTTGGGGGTCTTATTTCTAACAATTTGAGGGTTCATCCGGGATAATTCCTTCTGGGAGAAGTGCTCAGAAGCCCCTTCCCCCAAGGGAGATGTGTTCCTCCACCTCATTGCAGTGGCCCTGAGGTATTGGGCAACAGGTGCTCTTGGACTGGAAATTCATTCCAGGTCTGAATTATCTCTGCAACACAAGAAGAAAAGGACCTTAGCAAGCACCACAGTGACCAAGCAGTTCTATGCACAGACCAAGGTAAGAAATGCTATTGACTGGCAAAGTATTCCTTGGTGGTCAGGGAGGATGTTGGAGGTTATGTGAGAATGAATGAAACAGGGCAATGGTGTTTCATTGCAGTCCCAATCTGCAATTCTGTAGATATCCAGACAACTACATGTGGTTTAACAGCAGTCCATGTGAACCTAGTAGAGGGCTTATACCAATCTGCTTGTTACCAAATAATGTCACCAACTGGATATTATCCTGTGAAGGAATCAGTAGGAGATGGATGAAGTGCATGGGGTAGCATCCAACATGCCTCCTGGAAGTTAGGGAGGTTAAGCATCTACCAGGCATTCTCACCAACCAGGGAGACTGGGATGGGGAGCGCTGCAAATAAAAAGAGTTCTAAAAAAGATGAAACTAAAAATAAAATTCCATCAGACAGTCCACTAGGACAGATGTTAAAATATTGGTCTGATAACCCTTGGACCAAAGGCAAAAAGAAGTAGCAAATGTTCAAATATTGCTGCTTTATCTGTACCCAGGGATCCATTCTCAAACCAGCCATTTTCTGGCAAAAATTTGGATCAGACAAGGACTGGGTCTGCCAATTATTTATTAAATTAATTAACAAATTAAATTAAATTAATAAGAGTCCTGGAGGTCAGGGAAGAGATTGAGTATGCCTTTTATTGGAGACAGGGACCCGTGGTTCTCTTTCCCTTGAAATTAGGAAAGGGGGACAAAATTGAGCTGAAAGAAACCTCCTCCAAATGGGATCCCCTTTCCCATTCACCTCCCCATTATAATTTGGATGCCTTGGTTTCTCAGGCAGAACCCCAAGATCAGGATGGAGACTCTGGTTAGGAGCCTCTGGAGGCCCAACTCAAGCTCCCTTCTGAGCCCCCAAGTGACTCCCCATCAGCTTTGGCCCCACATTCAGATCACAGTTTGTCCTTTTGGGGGGCTCAAAAGGGAACTTCAATAATGTCAGAGGGATATTCAGAATCTCCCCTTTCGCCCATCACCCAAAATGTAGTCACGGACCTTTTACCTGCTCAGAGAGGTCCCAGCTGGAGGTGGAAACTTTGGTTTTGTTGATGCCCTGCTGTCTAGCACAGAAATCTGAAATTTAAAGAGAGAATTAAAGCCCCTTTTAGAAGACCCACATGGAGTCGCAAATCAACTTGACCAGTTCCTAGGCCTGCAAAATTTACACCTGGGTAGAATTCATATCTATTTTAGTGATTTGATTTTGGAGGGGAGGAGAGAGCTATGATCAGGCAGGCTGCCATGGCCATGTGGGAAAGAAAGCACCCAGTAGACCCTGAGGTTCAGCCCACAGACAGGAAATTTCCCCTTGAGGACCCTCATTGAAATAACAACAATCTTGCTCACAGAAAGGAGATGGGAGATTTGAGAAATCCCCATGGGGGACTTGAGAAATGTAATCATTAAAGGAATCAGAGACTCCATCCCGCAATCCCCAAACCTAGCATTTCCTTGTTGATGTACAACAAGGAAAGGATGAGGGACCTGCTGACTTTCTTCACAAGCTAAAGAACAAATAAAAATACATTCAGTTTTAAATTTAGATGATGCCTAAGACAGGGAATGCTAAAACCTCACTTTGTGACCAATAGTTGGCCAGACATCACAAAGAAATTACAAAAGATAGAAAACTGAAAGGACAAAAGCTTGGAGGAATTATTAAAGGAGGCCCAAAAGGGTTATGTGAGACAAGATGAAGAAAAACAAAAAGCTAGTATCTCTCCACAATAAAGCACACTACTTAGGAGAAAAATACTTTTCAGAGAGTTGGGCCAAGACCTGCCCAGAAACCCCAGAAGGGAAGGCCAAACTCACAGGCTTAAGGAGGAAAGAAAGAGAACAGGTGCTACTATAACAGGGAGGAGGATCAGAAGAAAACAGTTAAGGCCTGATTCCTGAGAAAGTATCAGAGAGGTAGGGATGGAATAGCAGAGAGATAAAACCTGAGAAATCTGAACATGAGAAAGATCACAAAACACCAGGGAGGGGAAAGTCATACAGCACTAGGATAAAGTAGCCAATAAAATTAAATATAACCATATATGGATTAGACCTTGCTTTTTGCTTCTGTAACCTGCTTACAAGGGTATATAAAGTGAGACCCCCTGTGTTCTCAGGGCTCAGCCTTTGGACATGAGTCCTCTGGGTCTGTGCTGGCACAATAAACATTGCTTCCTGCTAATTGCTTCAAGAGTCCTGTATCTCAGCTAGCAAACTCCTGCAACATTTCTTGGGGGCTCATTGTCTGGGATTACAGAGATGGTGAGTTATCACCTCCTTTGTCACTGGGGTGTGTCCCAAGAGGAGATCCCACCAGGCACCAATGGACAGCTTGATCCAGAGGGGATTAATCCTCCCAGCAAGTCAGGGTAAGGACCTAGGGTGCATAATGGAACTCAGTGAGGCACAGGAACCAGAGAGGGGAGGGGAGCACCACTCATTAGACTGGTAAAACCCAGGTTCAAATTCAGGCCTGCCCCAGGAGGCAGAAGGGAAGATTGATTACCTTCCAATGAGACACCCTAGAAACCACCTTTTTTGGGGTGTAACCATGTCTCTCAGGTTCAGGGAGTGGGATGGATGTACTGTACTGTGTGAGAGTATGTGAAAATGCGAGCTGAGACTCAGCCTAGCTGCGAAGTGAGTGAGGAGTCCCCTCCCACTCTGTGTCTATCTGGCAGTCTGGTAACAGGAGAAGATATGTGGAAATCAGAGTAAAAACACTCCCTTGGAATGTATGATTAATAACTTTAAAAGGGGATTTAATGAAGACTACAGAGTTAAGTTAACTCCTAACAAGCTAAAGATCCTTTATGAAGTAGATTGGTCTGCTTTTGGTGTAGGATGGCCCCCAGAAGGGTCACTAGATAAAACTGTGGTTAATGAAGTTTACAGAGTAATTGAAAAAAAAAAAAATCCTAACACCCAGGAGAATGGGAAGAGCCAAGAGGCTAAAACTGGTCTTCAAAAACCCAACTCTGTTGTTTATTTAAATTCAGGTAGCAATTTATTGGGCAGATTGAGGAGAAATCAGTGTCTTTCAGTCTTGATGGGTAGCTTTGGTGCCCCAGTTTGCACATCTTCACCCAAAATGAACATCCTGAAGGAGGACTGAGGCTCAGCACTAACTGAGCTTTTACAAAAATTAGCACATGAAGGAAGGACTTGCACTGATACATAAGATCTGGTCTGACTTGAAAGAAAAGGAATATTGTAAATGTAGAGAGGGGGAAATGGAGAATGGAAACAAAATTGGGATGGGGTCTTCATGGATGAAGTGAAGAGAGAGGTGAGAGAGAGAGGAGAGAGAGGGAAAAAAAGTAAAATGTCATAAAATGTTTGGAGACAGAAAAGGATGAAAGGCTCAATACACTCCTTCAGTTGTGTTTTTATGTCTTAAAAATAAAAGTAAATGGAAAACAATTTAAGATTATTAAAATATGCCAGAAATACAAAACTTGCTGGCACCTTTACTTCTAGGGAGCACAAACAGGAAGAACCTACTTGCAAGGGTGATAAAATGAGAAATTTTGACTGTTGCTGGTAAAAAAAAAAAAAAAAACTGTTCCAAAATGTTGGTGCAATAAACTTGGTCTATTATTGAGACAGTAATGAGATGCTGATGTTTCCCTTGCTGAGGGCTGGTCAGGTTGTTCATCTATCTAATGGTGTAATCACAGTGTGTGTATACATGTAAACATCTTCAAAATGGTTCTTAAACTGCTGCTATATGGTTAATATGATACTCAAGGTAACAAAAAACAGGGTATTTGTTTTAAAGATCCATGTTATAAACTGCTTAGGCTTTTTACACATAAATATGTAAACATCTTGAGAACAGTTCTTATTATAGAGTCAATGTAAAATAAGTTATTACTCTGTTCTATTGCTACTTTTTAAGAAAAACAGGTTTTCAAACATTTTTCAGTCAGTTCTGGGGTTAACACTCCAGCTCAGACCAGAGGAGAAAAAAAAGGAAAAAGGAGGCTACAACCTGCAACAGAAATCTTGAAATTTGGGTAATTAAAGAAATGATCTTAACATGTTTCATTCTGCCATAATTACAATCTGGAATTTAATTCTCTCTTGTAATACATATGTCTATTAACAAATGGGCATGCTATAAATTGTTTTTATACAAAAAAATAATTTTAAGATTGCTTTCTTTCTGGTTTTTTTTCCCATACAAATATAAGGTTCTAAGTTAAAAGGTTTTATAAATTAATTTCAACAAGTAACATGATATTAAAGATATGATTTTTAAAATAAAAGGATAAAAAATACTTTAAAAAAAGGATAAAGAGAAGCTCCCCCAGGGGATACAAAATAAAGTTGTCATAAAAGTATAGAGCAAGTTGTCATAAAAAGATGGAGCTTACAGATGCTTATATAAGTGATTAAGTTGACAAATATCTAAGAGTTACATTAAAGGTTTTATAAGGTCAAAATTTAACGTACTGATGTTAAACTAAAACTTAATTCTCTAAGCTCATAACAACAAGGCTATCTTTAAAACATTGTTTTGTTCTTGAAAATGTTTACAAAAAAATTGCTTAAAATGTTGTTTGTTTTATCAAGATAACTGTCAGGAATTTTTGGTGCAAAAGATTAATCCACAAATTTGTCAAGACAATAAGAGTTTATTAAAACACAGAGAAATGAGAGGCAGCTGAGCACAGGGAATACTGCTGCACTGATATAAGAGTTAAGACAAATTTACTTATGTAAAGCCAAAGTGCACCCTCCAAATAGGATTAAAAAGAACTCAAAAAGGAGCACTACACTGGAAGTCAAGACCTCCAGTTTTTATTGGACTCAACAGAATGAAGGTGTTAGACCTACTCCTTCCACATGTTGGATGGAGGGAATTTTTGCCCTGGGAAGGCCAGATAGGGCCTGTTATTTTAGGGGGAATCCATTGACTACAGGTTGGTGGGATCCTGCTGTATGTCATGAGCCATTTGTTAATGTCAACAATCTGAAGAGGATCCAAAATGGCAACTGGGACACAGACACAGACTCCATGAGCTCTGGGAATCAGGGACCTTGCTGAGACACTGGAGACACACTTGGCTGAAGTAAAGTACCAGGGAGAGCTGCAACTTCAGCACTCCCTATTCATAGCTTGTGGAAGGCTTCTCCACCTCATGATACACTGAAAGAACAGGTGGGCTGCCACCCACCTGCCAGCCCACCAGGCCCCCACCCAACAGGCTCGCCTCACCACCACCAGCTGGTATACCACCTGCCCGCTGGTCTGCTGGCACACCAGTCGCCACCCAAAGGAGGGCTCCAACAACACCAGACTCTGGCTCCAAACCTGCCTAGGAGATGCAGACAAATAGGACTGGATGCTAAGTGAGTAACACCAGAACTACTAAGACTGAAATTCTACTGTTCCTGAACCAAGGATTTCTTTTTTTATTTTTTATCTTTTATTTATTTATTTTTCTTTTCTTTAAGTGTTTGTTTGTCTTGTTTGCTGTTTGTCCACCATCTCTCCCTGTTGATTTTATTAATTTTACTATTGTAAGTTAGCTAATACTAAATTACACATAGACCAGGGACAGAAACAGTACCAAGTGGACTGATGGCAAGATGAAAAAGGGATGGAAACCATTCTCCCCCCAAAAAATAAATTAGTACAGGATTCAGAGGGAAATGAAGAAAATGGATACCTAGATCCAGACTCCAACAAAACAAAGATAAACTATACCAAGGAACCAAATGAAGCCCACAAGAACACTCTGAAAGTAGAAATTCTGCAAGTAATCAATGAGAATTTCATAGAGATGTTACTAGACATGGTCAACCAAAATGTACAGGAGGCACTCAGGAAATTCCAAGACAACAAAAATAAAGAATATGAGAAAACACAAAAACAAATAAATGAACTCATAGGAGCCCTAAATAAACACCAAAGTGAAACAGAAAACACCATAAATAAAGAGATAAATGAATTAAGGACAAAAATTGACAATATTAAAGAGGAAGTGACCTGTGATATGGAAAAACCTCAGAAAAAAGAATGAAATAGAAATACAAAACAAAATGGAAGGCCACTTCAGAAGACTAGAGCAAGAACAGAAGACAGAATCTCAGAACTTGAAGATGAAGTGGAAATTAAAGGAAAAATTGAAGAACTATTAGTCAAACAAGGAATATGCAAGAACTCACTGACTCCATCAAAAGACCAAACCTAAGGGAGGGGTGAGGATAGGTAAGACAACTAAAAATTTAGCTAGCATTTGTTGCCCTTAATGCAGAGAAACTAAAGCAGATACCTTAAAAGCAACTGAGGCCAATAGGAAAAGGGGACCAGGAACTAGAGAAAAGGTTAGATCAAAAAGAATTAACCTAGACAGTAACACACACGCACAGGAAATTAATGTGAGTCAGCTCCCTGTAGAGCTATCCTTATCTCAACCAGCAAAAACCCTTGTTCCTTCCTATTATTGCTTATACTCTCTCTTCAACAAAATTAGAGATAAGGGCAAAATAGTTTCTGCCGGGTATTGAGGGGGTGGTGGGGAGAGGGAGGGGATGGGCTGGGTGGTAAGGGAGGGGGTGGAAGCAGGGGGGAGAAATGACCCAAGCCTTGTATGCACATATGAATAATAAAACAATAAAAAAAAGAAAGAAAATCAGAACTAAAAAAAAGACCAAACCTGAGAATCATGGGCATTGAAGAAGGAGAAGAGGTGCAAACAAAAAGAATTCATAATATATTCAACAAAATAATAACAGGAAATTTCCCAAATCTAGAGAAAACTATGCCCACTCATGTACAGGAAGCCTCCAGGACACCAAACAGACTTGACCAAAATAGAACTACCCCCACACCATATTATCATTAAAACAACAAGCACAGAAAATAGAGAAAGAATATTGAAAGTGGTAAGAGAGAAAAAACAAATAACATACAAAGTTAAACCCATCAAAATCACAGCAGACCTCTCAACAGAAACATTAAAAGTAAGAAGAGCTTGGGATGAGGTCTTCTGGGCACTGAATGAAAATAACTTAAATTGTTTGCTGGGATACTTTACCCAGCAAAACTATCATTCAAAATAGATGGAGCAATAAAAGTCTTCCATGACAAGCAGAAACTAAAACAAAACATGACCACTAAGCCACCACTACAAAAGATTCTTCAAGGAATTCTGCACACTTAGAAAGTGAAAGCAAACAAAACCATGAAAGGGCAGGCAGTGCCAAACCACAGGTGAAGAAAAGGCAAGAAAGGAGAGAGTAACATTGATTCAGCTGCACACAATCAAACCCTTAAACAACAAAGACAACTAAATGACAGGAATCACCAAATACCTATCAATACTAACACTGAATGTTAAGGGACTTAATTCCTCCATCAAAAGACACCACTTGGCAAACTGGATCAAAAAAAAGATCCAACGATCTGCTGCCTACAGGAGACCCATCTCATCTACAGAAACAAGCACTGGCTAAGGGTGAAAGGCTGGAAGAAGATTTACCAAGCCATTGGCCCCTGAAAATAGGCATGGGTAGCAATACTTATCTTAGACTAAATAGACTTTAAACTTTCATTGATCAAATGAGAAAAAAAGGACACTCCATACTTATAATAGGGGAAATACACCAAAAGGAAATAACAATTATCAACCTATATGCACCCAATGTCAATGCACCCAATTTCATTAAACATACTCTGAAGGACCTAAAAACATATATAGACTCCAACACAGTGGTAGTGGGAGACATTAATACCCCCTATCACCAATAGATAGGTCATCCAAACAAAAAATCAATAAAGAAATTCTAGAACTAAATTACACCATAGATAAATGGACCTAGCTGATGTCTACTGAATATTTCATCCAACTTCTGCACAGTATACATTCTTCTCAGCAGCTCATGGAACCTTCTCCAAAATTGATCATATCTTAGGGCACAAAGCAAGCCTCAGCAAATATAAGAAAATAGAAATAATCCCATGCATTCTGTCTGATCATAATGCATTAAAACTGGAAATCAACAGCAGTAAAAATCATGCAAACAATTGGAAATTCATGAAAATGAAAGCACGACCTACCAGAACCTATGGGACACAGCAAAGGCAGCCCTAAGAGGAAAGTTTATAGCCATGGTGCATATACTAAAAGGCCAGAAAGATCTCAAATCAATGACCTAATGCTACATCTCAAACTCCTAGAAAAACAAGAACAAGCAAATCCCAACACAAACAGAAGGAGAGAAATAATAAAAATAAGGACTGAAATCAATGAAATAGAAACAAAAAAAATCCTATACAAAGAATCAATGAAACAAAAAGCTGGTTCTTTGAAAAAATAAATAAGATTGACAGACTCCTGGCAAACCTGACTAAAACAAGGAGAGAAAAAACCCAAATCAGTAAAATCAGAAATGCAAAAGGGGAGATAACAAACACCATGGAAATCCAGGAAATCATCAAAGACTACATTGAGAAACTATATTCTAATAAACTTGAAAATCTTGAAGAAATGGACAGAATTCTAGATACTTACAACCATCCAAAAACTGAACCAAAAGGATATTAATCACCTGAATAGACCTACAACACAAAATGAAATTGATGTAGCAATAAAGAGTCTCCCAAAAAAGAAAAGTCCAGGACCTGATGGATTCTCTGCTGAATTCTATCAGATGTTTAAAGAAGAAATAATACCAACCCCCCTTAAACTGTTCCATGAAATAGAAAGGGAAGGATCACTACCTAACTCATTTTATGAAGCCAAAATTACTCTCATCCCAAAACCAGACAGACACCTCAAAAAAGGAGAACTATAGGCCAATTTCCTTAATGAACATCAATGCAAAAATCCTCAATAAAATAATGCCAAACTGAATCCAACAACACATCAGAAAGATCATTCACTATGACCAAGTCAGCTTCATCCCAGGGAAGCAGGGGTGGTTCAACATATGCAAATCTATAAATGTGATATAGCACATTAATAGAAGCAAAGACAAAAACCACTTGATCTTCTCAACAGATGCAGAAAAAGCCTTCAACAAGATCCAACACCACTTCATGATAAATGCTCTAAGAAAACTAGGAATAGAAGGAATGTACCTCAACATTGTAAAGACTATTTATGACAAACCTACAGCCAACATCATACTTAATGGAGAAAACCTGAAACCATTTCCCCTAAAATCAGGAATGAGACAAGGGTGCCCTCTATCCCCACTCCTATTCAACGTAGTACTGGAATTCCTAGCCAGAGCAATTAGGCAAGAAGAAGAAATAAAAGGAATACAAATAAGTAAAGAAACTGTCAAAATATCCCTATTTGCAGAAAATATGATCCTATACCTCAAAGACCCAAAAAACTCCACCAAAAACTCCTAGACACCATAAACAGCATAACAAGGTGGCAGGATACAAAATCAACTTACAGAAATCATTAGCTTTTCTATACACCAACAATGAACAAACTGAGAAAGAATATATGGAAACAATTCCATTCACAATAGCTTCAAAAAAAATCCCTAGGATTAATCTTAACAAAGGATGTGAAGGACCTCTACAATGAGAACTACAAACCCCTGAAGAAAAAGATCGAGGAAGACTAAAGAAGATGGAAAGATCTCCTGTGCTCATGGATTGGTAGAATCAACTTAGTAAAAATGGCTATACTACCAAAAGCAATTTACATGTTTAATGCAATTCCCATCAACATCCCAATGACTTTCATCACAGAGATTGAAAAATCTACCCTAAAGTTCATTTGGAAACACAAGAGACCACGAATAGCCAAGGCTATGCTCAGCAAAAACAGCAATGCAGGAGGTATCACAATACCCGACTTCAAACTATATTACAAAGAAATAGCAATAAAAACAGCATGGTACTGGCACAAAAACAGACATGAAGACCTATGAAACAGAATAGAGGACCCAGATATGGATCCACACAGCTATGCCCACCTTATTTTTGACAAAGGTGCCAAAAATATACAATGGAGAAATGACAGCCTCTTCAACAAATGTTGCTGGGAAAAGTGGTTATCTGTCTGCAAAAACTGAAACTAGATCATGTTTATCACCATATACCAATATTAACTCAAAATGGATCAAGGACCTTAATATCAGACCTGAAACTCTGAAGTTATGTATGTTCTCCCTTTTATGCGGACTTTAGATCTAGGGCAAGTACAGCAATGTTGTTGGACTTGGGTCATATGACAAGGGGAGAACACATACGGGAGGTATGGGGATAGGTAGAAAATGCAAAACATGAAAGCGTTTGCTGTCCCCACTCCAGAGCAACTAATACAAAAACCTTAAAGTGACAGAGGTCAACATGAGAAGGGGATCAGGAACCAGTGTAAAGATCAGGTAGAGATGAATCAACTTGGGTTGTAACACATTTGTACATGGAAGCAATGCTAGGACTCTCTCTGTATAGCTATCCTTAACTCAACTAGCAAAAACACCTTATCTTTCTTATTATGCTTATGTCTTCTCTTCAACAAAATTAGAGATAAGGGCAGAACAGGTTCTGCCTGGAAGTGAGGAGGAGAGAGGGGGAGAAGATGGGGGTGGGGAGCAGGGGGAGAAATGACCCAAACAATGTATGCACATGTGAATTAATGAATAAAAAAATAATAAAAATAAAAGCTAGGCACAGAAATACAGTAAATAACAAAATTTGTTTTGCAATATGTTTTAAACAAGTACTACTAAAGCTCAAGTGAAGAGTCTCAAGCATTCACTGCAACATTATTGTCGTACATAATCTCCTAAAGCAGTTTCTTTTATGAGCAATAGCATTTGGAAAAAATAAGTTTTAGTAGTTTTGCTTGAAGAAGACTCTTAACAAATATCTTTTAAATAAATTATGAACAAAATAACTGTGATAGAATTTTAAAAAAAATAATCTGAGATGTGATCCCTTATCAGCATCTGAGCCATGCTTCTTGGCCACTATGTTTCCAAACTCCACACTTAATCCCCATAAATATTTACCTGTGTTCTCTGGTGATTTTTGTCAGTGTTTCAACTGCTAAGGTAACTGAGTCATGTTCATTTAGGAGTTGGTTTATGTAGGGGTTAACAATGAAGACGGCCATGTTAGGACTAGACCTCCTCCCACCTTGCAGATGGCTCACCTTTATCTCTCTGGATAGATGCCAAGGACAGGTGGGCAGACAGCGACCTAAGACAACTTAACTTTCTTGGTTGCCCAGAAACAATATCCCTTAGTGACCATCCTGGTACTTTTCCACTAGCCCTTATATCTAGCCCAATCTTGTGTATGGCACTGGGCTCTAGCTCTCTTGCTGGGGTCTCTCACTACAGGGCTCCTGCCTAAACAATAAACGCTGTACTGGTGTTTGATCCCCCTTTCTGCCTCTTCCATGCCTCTTATTTATATATATAGGTTTATATAAAACTTTCTAGATGACCTCATGGTTAAACAACTGTTGTGTTGGGTGATTCTAATACAGTTGGTACCCTATATGTGTCTGTGATTGGGCTATTTGGGTTTACTAAAACTGTTCTTTCCCCCTACAACTGATAAAAATCTAAGGTTTTACTTCAAAAACAACCTAATATGTACATATAACATCTATAGAGCTGTGATGTTGTTGCTGGTTCCTATATATTAAATATATTTATGTTGTTGAAGTATATCAAGCCTTCTAAAATACAAAATTTGGATAAACACAGTAACAAAAAGTTAGTGGTACTGATACACTGCTCTGTTAGTTGCTAAATTGTCCATCAAAATTTTAACCATGGCTTTTAAGTTTTTGTCATTACAGTTCTGATCCTTCTGGGATATTTACAATCAAGTCCATTAAAAAATGACTCTAATAACTACTTATATGTCAACCAGGTTAGCTTTTTAGACATCTGCTTTTGTTAGATTTTGGTTTGTATTTTTTGTATTTTTGTCTAGAAGGCCACTGCCTAAGAGCCACTCCTTCTAAGCCTCTTTGTTGCTTAAATTTAGCCAAAAGGGTTTATCTGGCACTGACTCCTACCTTATCTGTTCGTTATTCCCCCCCTGACTTAGGACCAAAGCCAACCAAACAAGCAAAATCCAGGAAAAAAACAACCAATCAAGAAAGATCTTCAGTCTACAGCCATACCACCCTGAACGCATCCAATCTCATCTGATCTGGGAAGCTAAACAGGGTCTGGTCTGGTTAGTACTTGGATGGAAGACAGATCTTCAGAAGAGACTGCTCAGAGACAAGCAGTTTGGAGACAAAAGGGGGGAATGCCATCAAAGTTCAAATGGAGTCACTAGTGCCAGACCTCTCAAAAATAACCAAGGCCAAGAGGATTGAGGAAGTGGTTCTTATGCATGTGTGGCTATCTGGCATTAAAGCTTTTCCAGACACAAACTCACATTTTTAGACAGGGTCTTCTACTAAAATAGAGACAAAATAACTATTTTTACTGGCTCTAAACATGTCCTTTAATACTTGAAGATGGTGGTTTTAACTTTTTTAAACAACAAGTTTTCTTGGACCATATATACTAACAGTATATTCTTGCCAAGGTAATTCTACTTAGTTAAAAAAAAAAAGATATTGTCTAAGAAAAAAAACTAAAATGTCCAACCATTAAAACCCCATTGGGGGGGCCCTTTTGTTGTTTTGTTGCCTACTCCCACCATAGGTAAAGTAGCAGTGATTGCTCCTTGGATCCACCACAGTCAAGTCAAACCAGCTTCTCTCAAGTGGGAGTGCATCCCTGATCCAGCTTCACCATGCAGGAACCTAAGTGCCCTTGCTCGGCAAGACTCTGCTTCCCAGGAAACAACAGGGGACCAAGAAAGAAGGGACAACAGCCCTGCTCTAGTTACCACCTGGAAGCTGACTAGTCTATGCATGGCAGAAGCTTGAGGAGTTATTTCTCCAACAGGATAAATGGGTGTTTTTCACAACAGTTATTTCACTATAATACATTGTCATTCCTTGTCTATGTCTTCTGCTGTAATTCTTACCCTTGTCTTTGTCATGGGCTTGGCAGAAACCACCCCCACTGATTGATCTCAAGTAAAAGGTTTTTATTTGCTCTCTTCTTTCTCTTTTGAGCAGGATACATGATTACTATTTATGGTTACTGATCTGGTTTAACGAAAGACAAAATACACAGCTCTCCTTCACAAGGGGAGAGCGGCCCCTAACTGCACCCATGGCACCTGTAACCACGTAAATTTCACTGTACTTAAACCATCCAATTAAACACAGAAAAAGTAATTAATATAAACATAGATAAAAAGGATCTTGGCCCTGAGAGTCTGATACACCTCAAATTAGTAACTGTTACCCATGAAAGATCCTCATACCAATTTTTTCACTCCTTTTATAAGGAGATAAAGAGTGAATTTTCCATCCCTAACAAAGCAAAAATGTCTTCCTCTCACTGGCTGAGTCTGTACCCCAGACAGTAAATGTCACTTCATGCTATGTTTGTGGGGGGACCAACATGGGAGACCATTGGGCTTGGAAAAAAGATAACAAATGGCCTCCTGAGTAAATCATCCAGTATCGTGGTCTTGCCATCTGGCAAAAGAAAGTCCTGGGGCTATTGCACCTATATATATATATATATATATATATATATATGCTCAACTGCATCATCAGGCTGCAGGCTGTTGTTAAAATTATAACTAATAAAACTACAGGAGCCCTCAATTTGCTGACAAAACAAAGCACTAAGATGCACAGTGCCATCTATCAGAACCACTTGGATTTAGACTATTTGCTTCCTTCTGAGGAAGAAGTTTATAAAAAATTTAACCTAAAAAACTTCTGCTTACAGATTAATGACTTTTAAAAAGGTTGTAAAAGAGATCACAGACAGAATGAGAAAGCTTGCCCATGTCCCCGTCCAGACTTGGAGAGGATGGGATCCCAATGACCTGTTTGAAGGATGGTTTTCTGCCTTAGATGGATTCAAAACCCTGATAGGAACAATGGTCCTAATTCTAAAAATATGCTTAATATTGCCGTGCCTGGTTCCCCTGGTGCTATGGTTTATCAAAACTACTATAAAGGCCGTTACAAAAGAAAAACAGCCACACATGTAATAATGCTATAAAAATACAAACCCCTAAATAAAGATGATGCTCTTTGACCCTAAGTGGGTCCGAGCATCAAAGGGGGAATAATGTAGCAGGGAGGAGGATCAGAAGAAAGCAGTCTAGGCCTGAGTCCTGAGAAAGTAGCAGGGAGGCAGGAATGGCATAGCAGAGAGACAAAACCTGAGGAATCTGAACATGAGGAAGGTCATGTAGCACCAGGGAGGGGAAAGTCACATAGCACTAGGGTAAAGTAGCCAATAAAATTAAATATAACCATATTTGGATTAGACCTTGCTTTTTGCTTCTGTAACTTGCTTGCAAGGGTATATAAGGTAAGACCCCTTTGTTCTTGGGGCTCAGCCTTTGGACACAAGTCCGCTGAGTCTGTGCTGGCACAATAAACATTGCTTCCTGCTAATTGCCTCAAGAGTCCTGTATCTCAGCTAGCAAACTCCCACAACACTACTGGTGTGGGAAACCAGGACATTTCAAACAGGAATGTCCTGAAGGAAGGAAGGAAGAGAAGATAGTTTCCCTTATAGCCTTTGAGGAAGAATAGGGGGATCAGGGGCTCTTTTATGTGGATGGGTCCTATAAGAAGCCCTTGATAAAATTAAAAGTAGGACTCAAAGTAAAAGAAATCACTTTTTTGGTCAACTCCAGGGCAGCCAGGTCATCTCTTACTATATCCCCTCACCCCCAGGCTTCTCCTTCTCCTCAAGGCAGCTCCCAACTTCCAGAGTGAAGGAAAAGGAATTTCATGTCCCCCTCCTCAAACAAACTGAAGTGAAATTCCAAGGTTGGGTGGCTTTTTTTGTAACTAAAGCTGGGATCAATCTTTTAGGAAGAGGCTTAATGTCCAAGCTGGGCATAGAAACAAAAGGGAAAAAATTCAAAATTTCATTAAATTTATTGTCAGTTCAAATTGAGGATCAAATTCCCCTTGAGGTCTGGACCAGGTATGGGAACAAGGAAGGGCTACAGATTCCTCCAATTCATATTGACCTGAAAACCCCCAGTGAGACGACAACACAAAGGAAACAATACCCTATACCCTTGGAAGCGAGGCTGGGCCTGAAACCCATAATCAAGGGGCTATTAAAGGATGGCCTTTTACAACCCTGCATGTCCCCTTTAAATACTCTGATCTTGTCAGATGGATCTTATCAGCTGGCACATGACCTCTGGGCCATTAATCAGATAGTTCATCCCAAGCACTCAGTCATCCCAAACCCCTATACTCTCCTCAGTAAAATACCTCCAGATCATTGATGGTTTAGTGTTGTAGATTTAAAGGATGCCTTCTGGGCCTGCCCCCTACCAGAGGATAGGAGGGACATCTTTGCCTTTGGATGGGAGGACCCTCAGGCAGGAAGAAAGCAATAATACAGATGGGCAGTCCTCCCACAAGGTTTCACTGACTCTCCTAAACTATTTGGCCAGGTCTTAGAACAAGTGCTGGAGGAATTTGCTCTTCCCTCCCAGATGAATTTATTACAATATGTAGATGATCTTCTATTATCTGGACTTACCAAGAAACAGGTGACAGACACTACAATTAGTCTCCTAAACTTCTTGGGCTGCCAAGGATGAAAAGTCTCAAAAACTAAGTTGCAATTTGTTGAAGAAAATGTCAGATATTTGGGACATTTGATTAGCAAGGGAAAACACAGATTAAGTCCTGAGAGAATAGAGGGGATTACTGGTATGCCCCTACCAGAGACCAAAAGAGAACTTTGAAAATTTCTGGGTTTAATTGGATATTGCAGACTCTGGATAGAATCCACTCAGGACTAAAACCTTTTATTCCAAACTTTGGGAAGAGGAAGCCAATCCTTTATGTTAGGAGCTAGAGGAAGTCCAGATAATAGAAAGCTTTAAACAGTTGTTAATCACAGCCCCTGTACTGGTCCTACCTTCCCTAGAGAAGCCTTTCCTTTTTTTTTTTTTTTTTTTTTGTTGTTGTTAATGTAGACAAGGGATCATCCCTTGGGGTCCTCACTCAGGAGTGTGGGGGGAAGAAACAACCTGTTGCCTATTTATCCAAATTCCTTGACCCTGTAACTTGAGAGCGGCCAGAATGTATTCAAGCAGTTGCTGCTACAGCCCTACTGACTGAAGAAAGTAGAAAATTGACTTTTGAAGGGTCCCTGATCGTTAGCACATCCCACCAGGTCAGAACTACTCTTCAGCAAAAAGTAGGAAGATGGCTGACTGACTCCAGAATATTAAAATATGACACCATCCTACTGGAAAGGGATGACTTAGTCCTACCACTGGAGACTATTTAAGCCCATTGGAATTTCTGTGGGAAGGAAAGCAATGCCTATGGGGCATTGCTGTTTGGACCTTATCAAATACCAGGCTAAAATCAGACCTGATCTCAGGGAAACTCCCTTCCTGGATGGACTTAGGCTGTTTGTGGACAGCTCCTCTACAGTTTCTCAAGGAAAATGACATAATGGATATTCAGTGGTAGATGGAGTCAAATTAAAGGTTATTGAATCAGGGAGGTGACCCAATAGCTTGTCTGCCCAGACCTGTGAACTATTCTCACTCAGTCAGGCACTAAAATTCTTAAAAGACAAGGAAGGCATGATCTATATGCACTTAAAATATGCATTCAGGGTGGCACACACTTTTGGGAAAATATGGACCAAAAAAGCATTGATTAACAGTAAAGGACAGGACCTCGTACACAAGGAGTTAATTATCAGATTGCTAGAGACTCTTATGCTCCCTGAGGAGATTGCAATAGTTCATGTCCTAGGGCACCATGGCATCTCCCCTGGGGCCCAGGGAAACAATTTAGCTGACAAAGCTGCAAAGAATGCTGCTCTCCACCCAGAGATACCAATGCTACACCTCTCCCCTATCCTTGAGACCCCATCCCTAAACCCTGCTTTCACTCCCCAGAAGAAAGTTCAACTCATGAAACTGGGCACTTCCCAGACCTCAGGAGAGAAAAGTTTCCTCCCAGACAGGAGGGAAGTATTTTCAAACCTACTGTGTAGGAGATAATAACCCAATCACATCAAGGAAGTCATTGTGGAGGTCCAGGCTATGTGTGACGTCATTCTCAGAGCTCTTGTGTGTCTAGGAATCTATACTCTAGCAAAAGTCTAACCTGTAAGAAGGTTAACAAACTGGTATTAAGAGGACAGCTTTAGGGGAAAGAAATCCAGGTCTGAGGCCTTTTCAAAGTGTTCAGGTGGACTACACTGAATTACTCCAGGTAGGCCATCTGAAGTGTTTACTGGTTATGGTGGACCATCCACCACTTGAGTCGAGGCTATGCCTCTACCTAGCACTTCCACCAATGGAGTAGTTAAAATACTTTTAGGCAGTGTAATTCGTTGGTTTGGACTTATTGAGAATATAGATTCAGTTAATGGGAGTCACTTTACAACTAACGTAATCAGAGAATTGGGGAGGGCATCACATATCAGGTGGGAATATTATAGTCCATGGCACCCACCCTCTTTGGGACAAGTTGAAAGAATGAATCAGACCTTAAGAGTCAACTGACTAAGCTAGTTATTGAGACCAGATTACTCTGGACCAAATCCCTTCCTAGTCCCCAGAAGGACATAGGAATCTCTCCTTATGATATGTTATATGGCTGACCCTATTTGGGCTGGCCCTCAGGCCTCCCCTCCTTTAAGATCAAAAATCAGTTTCTCTGAAATTATGTGCTCAGTCTCTCTTCAGGCCTATCATCCCTTAGGCCACAGAGACTGCTGACCCAGCCTCCACTGCTTGAATTTCCAGTGCACCCACACCAACCAGGTGATTACATCCTGATCCTGACTTGAAGTGGAGAGAAGTTCAAGCCATCCTGGGAGGGACTTTATCAAGTGTTACCACTACAGAGTCAGCAGTACATACCGCTGAGAAAGGATGGACCCACTCATCCAAATAAAACCAGCCCCCAAAGAGGAACAATGGACTATGTCTTCAAGTCCCAGCAACATAAAAGTAACCTTAAAGAAACTGCAATAGGGTTTTATTCCTTTTCCACTTGGGAAGCTGTCTCACTACTATCGACATCACTCAGACCTCTTGCCCTATAGCTACTGAATTTAATTCATGTGTTGGCATCATTGTCATGCCCTGTAGGGATCTTGAGAATCAGCGTTATATCCAGACTAGGGCTAAGACTATATAAATATGTGTGCAGACCCCGCCTCTGGTTATGGAAAGGGTAGTTATGAGGATAG
The DNA here is from genome assembly GCF_047511655.1 of Castor canadensis. Lineage (NCBI taxonomy): Eukaryota > Metazoa > Chordata > Mammalia > Rodentia > Castoridae > Castor > Castor canadensis. The sequence goes on from NC_133393.1 coordinate 46,260,622, forward strand.
TTACCATCCATTTTCTCCATGGGGAATGATAGGGTGGATGACTACACCTGGGGAATAAATCTTACCAAACTACTACTACCCCTCAGAACATGGTAAGGATAATTGGGGAAAGATAGTAAGAAACAAAATTCAGCTTAAGAAAGTTACTCCCCCTCCCAATTGTCAGCACCTCCAATGCAACCCCCTTAGGCTGAACATAAGTGATCCCCATTCTATGACCATGGAGTGATTTTAAGGCACTATGGACTAGAAGCTAACCTTATTGGAAGCACTGATCCAACAGGTTCATTTCTCTCAGAATTGCTTCCTATCACCGCAGTGCCCCCTAGTGCCCTGTCCCCAACAGTGCTCCCCCAGCTCTATCATAATGAGAATGGGGTAACTGTAGTGGAAGTCAAAGATCTAAGACAGACTATAGCCATTGAAACTGATTATGAGATTTCTGATCATTAGAGACTAAAGCTGCCTCAGTCGATTAGATCCCCGTCTTGAAGGTCTAAATTTGCCTCTTGCCTGTCTAGGTGGGGGGAAGGGCTAGAGTTTCTGACAAACGCATCTGGGTACAGTGAAGGCTAATCCTTTGGAGAAATGAGCAATAAGTCTTCTCTAACTGTTGCCAGGGCAGATGTCTGGTGGAATTGCAGTGAACCTTTACTTGGGATTCTTCCATCAAATGGAGTGGGACTTGCACTTTAGTCCAACCCTGGCATTCTGGAAACCCAAACCTTCCCTAACCAAGAAAAGATAGAAACAAGATCTTATTTCCCCTGGAGGGTCATTTGACTCCCACATCTACATGAATGCCATTGGGGTCCCACGAGGAGTCCCTGATAAATTCAAAGCAAGGAATCAGGTAGCAGCAGGATTTGAATCAGCACTATTCTGGTGGTCCACTATTAATAAAAATGTGGATTGAGTTAACTATAGCTATTATAACTTACAGAGATTTGTTAATTATACTAGGAATACAGTGAAGGGAATTACAGAACAACTAGGCCCCACCAGTAAGATGGCATGGGAAAACCAAATGGTTCTAGACATGATTCTGGCAGAAAAGAGGGGGTGTCCTGATTGGGGACGATTGTTGCACATTCATCCACAACAACACAGCTCCAGACAGGACCATAGTCAAAGCACTCCAAGGCCTGATATCCCTGTCAAACAAACTGGCTAAGAACTCAGAGATAAATGACCCCCTTACTGACTGGCTAGAACAAAATGGCTTGGAAATGGAAGGGAATGATGAGTCCAATGGTAACATCCCTCATTGTTGTGATTGGGACAATGGTTTTAGTTGGATGTTGCATTATACCCTGTAGATGGGGACTAATTCTTAGACTCACAGAAAACACCTGACTAAACAAACCCCCATATCATAACAATTGTTGAGTACAGCTGAAGTAGAGAGTCAAATAATGTTAAATGAGTTTGAAGAAAAGAATGAAAAATAAAAAGAGGGGGGGAACTGTGAGGAAAGCAGTCTTTTCCATAAGTGTGTCACCACCTTAGTTACTTCAGTGCAGGTTTTTGTTCATGGAGCTCCATTTTCTCACCAAAATTATTACCTACCCCACCCCCAGATTCCAAGTGTAACATTAGCCAATTTCAAGCAGATTGTGCACCCAAACTCGACTGATCTGAGTAAAAGGGGCAGGGCCCACTGCATCAGGAATAAAAGTGAGGACTGATTGCCTGCTCCATGTGCTTGCTGTGCCCGTGCCCCTGTGCACCCTTCTGCAGAAGTCAGTTTTGCCTTGCCAAGACAATTCTCCATTTCTGTGTCTTCGATTGTGACTCTGGTGGTCTTCAGCAGTCTTATTTCTAACAGCTAGAACATCTATGTTAATTCATGAGACCAGCCCCAGTATATGCTTAATATAGGCTGAAAGCAAAATCTCTTTTGCTGATTTGAAGCCAAGAGAATTATCCTGGGCTAGCTAGCACCATTGACTCAGACTAGTAAATTCCGAATTGTACTCTTCTGTCAAATAATCAATCCACGAAGAAATATCAAGTAATTGGCCTTCACAGTCAAGTAGGGTACATGTTGAATAGAATTTTCCCAGTCTCTAGAATCATAAAGAACCTTTGATGGCATATCGCATGTACCTGTGTCAAATCAACTAAAAATTCACCCACTGTAGTTGCACAGACATGGGGTAGGGGGAGTGAGGAGACTGGAGGTCAGAGCTCTTGGACTGAAATGGAGAAAGACAGTACATCCCTTTCCCGGGGCTGCCCTAACCAAGGGCTACAGAAGGGCCTAAGCATCAGCATTTCTAGTAAGTGACATTGATGCTGCTGGGCCGTGACCACACTCTGAGTAACAAGGTTACAGGAGAATACTGTGGGAACAGGCTACAAGATCAGACCTGACCCTGTGACAGAGTCAGGTGGTCATGTGTCAGATTAGATAACATCTTGCAAAAACCAAAAAGTAATGATACATTTCCAATTATTTAAAAAATGGATTCAATGGGGTTGTCTCATTTAAAATGTTCACTGATAAAATGTTGTTTAAAAATTACACACTTAATGAGAAAAGAAAATATAAGCTGCAAAACATTCCGGGAAAAATAATCTGAAAACAAGCCAAGTGTGGTGGCACATGCCTGCAACCCCAGCAGTTGAGAATCTGAGGTAGGAGGATCCACAGGCTGGTCATCCTACATGGTGAGACCCTGTCTCAAAATTTTTTTAAAAAAATCTAAAAATAGCCAACTGTACTTAGTTTCACAACATGTCCTTTTTTTTATTGTTGCACTGGGGGTACATTGTAATAGTTGCAAAAGTGCTTACAATATATCATAGTCGAATTCATCTGCTTGATCATTCTCCTTTATCCTCCACCCCCATTCCTGGAATAGTTTACATACATGTGCATATAGCATTTCCACTGTATTCACCCTTCTACACCCTTTCCTTATATCCTCCCCCACCAATTGGTACCAACCCGCCAGACAGAACCTGTTTTGCCTTCCTGTTCTGGTTTTGTAAAAAAAAAAAAAGAAAAGAAAAGACACTTTTATTTGTTTAAGATATCTATACAGGGAGTTTCTTTGTGATATTTCCATTTATATATGAATTATAACCTGAATTGGTTTGTCCCATCTATTTTTCTCCTTTCTACCTTAGTCACCTTATTAAGGTAATTTCGAAGATTTAAAAATTCTATATTCATTCTTGTATAGAAAGTACATCAACCATATTCATCTTCACAACTTCCTTCTTTTATCCTCCCTCTCCCATTAGTGAACTCCCCTTAGCATGATGTATTTTTCATAATATTGCTTGTGTTAGGTCTACATTCCACATATGAGAGAAAACATTGTTTTCTCTCATATGATGTTTTCCAGTTCCATCCATTTACCTACAAAAGACAAAATTTCATTCTTCTTTATGTCTGAATAAAACTCCATTGTATTTTCCATTTTCTAAATCCATTCATCCATAGCAGGGCATCTTGACTATTTCCATAGATTAGTTATTTCACAAAATATTCTTAAGAGAGATGTGCTCTAAGGAAACTCATTGAAAGCTGTTGAAAATGGAGAGGAGGCGACACAGGGAAATGAGAAAACAATAGAGGAGGTTAATCTGATCAAAGTACAACATATGCATGTGTGAAATACCCTGGTCAAACCCCTTTGTGTAATTAATATTCACTAATAAAAGAGGGATGTGCTCACATCTGTGATTTTTGTATTGGATGCAACGAAACTTTAAGAATTAAGATACAATTCTTTTTTTTCTTTAGAACATTGTATTTCATAAAAGACAATGATAAAAAAATACAAACATTTTCATGAGAAGCAAAAAAAATGAGAGTATAAGAGATCACCAGCATTTATTTCAGTGCATTTATGTAGAAGCCTTTCATATCTTAATAAATAAAACAATCTTAAGTATACTTCCTCTTTCTGATAAACAACACTGTGACCATTTTGGTTCTCCCAATTAACACATTTACAAATCCAAGGCAATATATCTAGAATGCTATTTATCTGAAAAATACATAAAGAAATATAATAGAGGCTAGCAAAGGCCAAATAAAAAGACACAAAATCTGCTTTCACTTATAAGGAACCTCCAGGAGGATAATATTATATTGGATCACTTTCCATTTTGTTTAAAAATGGTTATCAATATCTTGGCTGGGATAGGATTATAAGTTTTTAATATATAATTTTATATTTATATAACATTGTAAAGAAGGTTTTCTTAATGAACACCTTTTCACAAAGTAAGAACAGAAATTTAAGTTTAGATTTAAAAATAAACTAACTAAACCATAGTTTTGGCAAAGAATTAAATGACATCTTTACTGTGAATTAGACATGATGTTACACAAAAGTACTCACTTCCCCCCCTTTTCTACAAAACACACCCACTGTTATTTTTCTTTCTCTAGTTGAAAGGCACTATATAATTTTCCCAGTGCCACAGGGACCTCATGAAATCTGTATGTCCACACTGGTTTCTTTGCTTTGAGACTAAAACATACAAGGATGTCTTCATAATTTCAGAAAGGTTTCAACAATGAAGGTAACTGAACAAAACTATCATTCTTATAGAAAGTCATTGTTCATAGCCAAAATAATTTTAGGTCTCTACTTAAGAAGCAAAATGAAATCAAACTTATGAGGTGGTGGATGACATGCCATATTCAAAATTGAAAAAAAGGCAAAATATTTACATCTGATGCCTAAAAAATATTAACATCAGACTTACCCCAAGAAAATAAGGCAAATACTGAGTTCTTTTGAGACTGTAAATGAAGAGCTATCAAATGTGGACAGCCCCACATCAAAATGAGAAAAACACATTTCCTGAATAAAATGCAGAAACAGCGTTAACTTCCCCCACCACTAAAATATTGTGTTACTAGGTTAATTATGCACCTATGCCCCTACTATCTTGTTAGTGGTTAACAAATGTTAACATTACCATTCTACTATCTTTCATTTCTCCTAATTAAAACACTACATTAGCTGTGAGAGACAGAATAAAAATGACCAGATAAATTAAGTAAAAACACTTAAATTTTCAGAAGGTTTGATTTTTCACTATTTTAGTATCACAAAAAAATTGAAAGATATCTATTTTGGAAATATAGAATTCTAATAAACAAATATGGAAAAATTTTGCCTGGTATCATAATAGAGAAATTATCCAGTATTCTCAAAGTATAAGATTTTTCAATTATTGTATGATTTGATATGTGGTTACTTTACTTGTGAACCAAATTGCCATAGAAAATGATACTTGAAAATTAAATTTATAAACTGAGATAAATAACCATATTTCTGTTTCTAGGTGAACTACCCATGGGCAAATGTTATCCAAGCATTTCTCATGTATTAAGAATGCTATCATTCTTCATTGTTGTTGAAGATTCACTTGGTAAAATATACAATTTAAAGTACTGTAAGGTATTTTAAAGAGTCTTTATATTTGACAATTTTTGAAGTAAGAATACTGTTTGGTTTTGCCATGGAAAACTTCATGCAATTTTAAGATACATATACTTGATATTAGGCAGTAAGACCTGTTTTCAGAAGTGCATAAATAACTGATAATGTATTTTAAGATAATTCTAGAGGCCCTGGGTTCAATCCCAAGTATCACACATACAAAAGATATTTCTATCAAATAATAATTTTAGTGAGGAAATTTTAAAATTAATACCAGAGATTTCCTGAAAGTGAAAAACAATAGTTTGAATGAAACTTGCTAACATTTAAGGGTCCTTTTTAAAGGTGAAATTGTTTAAGTCTGATAAATTAAACTTGAAATTTATTTTTTTCTATTTATCTTCATAAAAATAGAACATTTCATTTCTTAATACTATATAATTCATTTGTATAAGTTCTACCAGGTTTTTCATAGCTCATTCTTTAAAAAAGAACAATTAAATTTTTTAAAAAATTAAGATTTTTTTGGCTCTTCTAAACTGAAAATAATAAAAAAGTGCTGCTCACTATGAAATTAAAAAAAAATAGAGTGTATAAACACACAACCTTGGGAAGATACAATTCTTAATATATTTCATGGAAGTAAATAGATAATTGCTCTTTGGTGTTAATCAGATAGGACTCAGATTTCCAGGTCAATCAGCTGGAAATGACTCTGTAGAATGATGAGAACCCCTGATGTTTATGGATGGGGGAGGCTGAAGATGGGAGCTGATGGAGGCTGTGCAAGAGGGGAGAGAGGAGTTGAAAGGCCAAGAATCCAGTATGTGACTGTGACGCTCTGAGTGGGCATGGTGACATAAGGCAGACGATGGAACCTGGATTGTCCAGGTTGGGGCCTGTGGCAGTCTAACTTCAGTATTTCAGGCTTTGTGTTACAAGGGTATGAATGATGTACCCTGGCTATGCTTACCAGGAGCCTTGAAATATTAAGATGATGTCTACAAAGTTGCTTCAGAAGATTTTAAGGACCAGTAAAACTCGTGGTCAGAATTAACTTAGGAAATGAATATATTAGAAATATCCTTATATGTTCTTATAAAACTGTTTTCTAAATCAATTTCCCTAGTTGTCCTAAAACAGAGTCCACAGAAAAAGGAGATAGAATACAGAAGAGGCACTGTGACCAATTAACTTTGGAACACATTAGTTACTATAGCCCCACATTAGAGATTTGAAATGTACATTCATTTATTAGAAATTCTGAGAATCCCACTATTAATACACAAACATGCTCAAAGCCCAGTTGAGCATTCCTTAATCGACCATATAATCTTTTTCCTGATAAATGCTCCATTAATACCATGCCTAACTAGTGTCCCAAGGAACATCTTAGAAAACTCTAATTAGGTAAGTGAATACTTTTGTTCCTTGCAATTTGTAAACTCCTCTGTAACTCCTCCTCTTAATGATTTTGGAGAAAATTTCAGCATTTTGTAAGTTTTTTATGAAGGAAACTGCTGAAAATGGTTGACTTGCCACCCAAATTAATGATGGCAACACATCCTTCTTTTGAACTTTTAGTCAGTCAGTCATCATTTAACACAATGTAGAGTATTTATCTCTGTGCACGGCTCTGTCCTAAGGATCCTGCTAGCATCAACTAAAGCTGTGTTCAGAAGGAAAAACTGATGAGTATAAACAACTATACACAGTAGACCAACATAGAAAAGAAGAAAGATGGTGTGGTTTTAGAAGGGTATAGATCACAGCCAGTCAAACAGAGAAGAGGCAAGGTAAGTAAGTAGCATTTGAATGGGAAGGTTTTGACACAAGGTAGTTGAAGAGGGAGGGGAAAGTAACAATATAATTTATTATCCAAGCCTACATGATTTTAAGATCCAAAGGGATTGTCATTGATAATTCTTCCAAAGAATTAGACACAAACTGGTCAATGCAGGTTAGGGGAAGAAGCAAGTCAGGGCTTCCGTTTCCAAAGACCCTGGAACGCATAGAATATAGGGAATGGTTCATCCAGGCTAGAGGGACACTAAGCAGGTGATCTGGTCTGGACCACAGCTACCTCCAGACCACAACTTCTACCCCTCAGTATGAAGCAGTACACACCACAAGGCTCAGCACCTGATTATATTTGAGAGAAAGGAAAAGTTAGAAGTCTTAGATAATGCTAAAACAGCACCCTCTGAGCTGTGTTCCTGAGACTGAACCTCAGAAAGATCTTTGTTCCAACTCTTGGTCAAAACCATTGGGAAACACCATCTAGGCTCCTTTTGGTCAGTGAAGACACATGTGAGGAAAGCCAAGGGTCTGAAAAGTTCAGCTATAAATAAACACTTTTTATCTGACTTCTGATAAACTTCATAATTTTGTTTAAGGTTGGGCATTTAAAAAAAGCAAATGAATACCTGTGAACATGCTGCTGGAGCCACCTTTACAGGCTGGCTGCAACTGATTATTATATTTTCACTAATTTTGTGGGCCACAATCATTACTAGCTTGAAATCAATCATGGAGGTACTTTGTACATTATGGATCAGCAGTCACACCCACCTGTTTTTGGATGGCTGCAAGGTCAGAATGGCTTTTATATTTCTCAATATTTGAAAAAATTAGAAGATAATATTTTGTGACATACTATATGACATTATATAAAATTTGAATTTCAGTTGTACAGATAAAATTTTATTGGAACGTAGTCATCCTTAATCTTTTGTAAATTGTCTGTGGCTACTTTTTGCCTACAATAGTAGTTAAGTAGCTACAACAGAGACCATGTGGCCTGGAAGCCTTGAATATTTCTTGTCTGCCTCTTTATATTAAAAGTTTAACTTCTGATTTAAACCATGGAAACCAGCAAGTATTGATTTAGGGTGTGCTATAGTTTGTACATTGAATGTCTCCCAAGGTCCCATGTGCTAAAGGCTTGGTCCCCAGGGTGGTGTTCCAAGAGGTGATGGAGTCTTTACGAGGTGAGGTCTTGTGAGAGTCTTTAGATCATTAGGGGCATGCCCTTGAAGGGGATTGTGGGACCCCTACCCCTTCCTGTTCCTCTTTTTTGCTTCCTAGTAATGAAGAGAGTAGTTTTGCTCTACCATGTGCTCCAACCGTGATGTGCTATTTTGCCACAGGTCCAAAAGCAACAAGCCCAGTTGATCATGGACTGGAACCTCCAAAACTGTCAGCCAAAATAAACCTTTTCCCTTTATAAATTGACAATCTCAGGTATTTTTTTACAATGATGGAAAGCTGCCTAACACAAGGTGGGAGGAATTTTCCAGCATACTCGTGGAATATGCTCTTCTAAGATTCCAAGCCCAGCAAAAATCCTACTAACCAAGGAACAATGGAGGACAAGAATGAAAAACAGGTCACACTAAGGGGAGAGCATAAACAGGAGGGGGGGTGAAGGAAGGAAATAAAGAGGGTGAATATGGTTGATGTGCCTTTTATAGAAGAATGAAAATAGAATTTTTAAACCTATTGAAATCACCATAAGATGAAGAGAGGGGATGAGCCAATTTGGAATCCAATACATATATATGGAAATGTCATAATGAAACTTTCTGTATATATATCTTAAACAATCAAAAATGTCTTTTTTCCCTCAAAAATGGAGGGCAGAAACATAAATAGGGTTTTGTCTGGGGGGTTGTACCAGTAGGAGGGGGAAGATATAAACAAAGCATATAGGAAGGTAAATATGATGGAAATATTATGTACTCGTGTCAGAAAATAGAAAAATGAGACCTTTTGAAAATATTCTAAGAATGGGAGGAGGGGGATAAAGGAGAATGATGGAGGGGGTGAATTTAACTAAGATATATTGTAAGCATTTTTGTAAATGTCACAATATACCCCAGTACAACAATAGTATAATTAAAAATTTTTTTAAATAAGATTCCTAGTCCAGGTATTTGGAGAAATATGGTAATGCCATAAACAAGTAGAAAAGTAAAAAAGATGACTTGGTTACAGAACAATGTAGCAACCAACCTGGATTATGACAAGATGGAGCTGTGGGGACCAGAAATAAACACTTTGGAATCATCCATACAGAGGGCAATAGTCAAAAAGGTATGGGATGAGGGTATCTGAGAGCAAGACTTTGAGTCATATCAGTACTTGAGAGGTTTGGTTGAAGACAAAGAAATAAAAGAATGCAGAAAAATGTCATCTTGGGTTAGTATATGAGAAGTATTGGGAGGAAGGATGAGAAAATCCATCATATTTCTGGATTTTGTGCTGTGACTCACATTTTAAGGCAAATAAGAAATGCTAAAGATGGAAAAGCAGCAATCATGGACTGCTGTTTCAAGAAGCAGATAGACAGTGGTGATAGTTTGAAGGAGAATCTGTTTGCATATGAATTTGATTGTGGAATACTGGGATTGGCTCGATGTCTGAAGAGAGAAATAAGGAAATTACTCATAGAAATATTAAGAGAAAGAGACAAATGGTGTGGAAAGTCAGAAAGATCATGACCAATAGTGATAATGAATTTTTGAAGACAGACACTTCTGAGAAAGAAAAAAGAGAGACAAGAAGGAAGGAAATCTAAAGAAAACTAGAGGTGGAGAGAGTTGGAAATAGGAAAGAAATGACAGGTACAGGAGTTTGTAGGGAAAGAAGAAGTGAAGCTTGGGGCTTAAATGAACGGAAAGAGCAGAACGGAAAGAGCTGGAAGAGCTCTTGTAGAATATGTATACCATCTTACATTCTGTCATCCAGCAGAGGATGCAAGACTGACCTTTACCAAGTCTGCAACATTTGTGCAACAATATCTGAAATACTGTCCTCCCTGGACAAGGACAGAAGGGATACAGAAAATGTTTGTTGACTGATTTTTATAAGACTCTTAAAAATGACACCTTCAAAGTAAGCAAACTAACCAGTCATCAAGTCAGAAAACAGCAAAGGATGCTGGAGCAGTTGTCATTCTGAAGCTATCATCACCATCATAATTATTTTTAACTCAAGTTTAAAATAATTTTAAGCACAAGTTAGATTAGAAAACACAATTGAAAGTCACTGCCATGGCTGTCCAAGAGAACCCAGTTTATGAATAGGAAAACTATTTTTAATCTCACCAACATTTAATTTATTGTTTATTTTGGTCTGGGAGGATACAGAAGGGTTTGGACATATCATGATTTAGATTATTATGCACCATGGGTACACTAAGTATACCAGACTGGGCTCTAAAACTACAAAGATAAACATAGACACAATCTCCACCTCAGGAAGCTTAAGTCCACCCAGAACTTGAACCCAAGCATTTGCTTAGGTGTTCAATGGTTTACTGCAGAATTCAGCACACTGGAGATAAAAGTCATCCACAGCATGGAGTCCACAGGAATCACACCTGCAAATGGCTTGAAAGCAAAGCCGGATATCACAGCACATGGACCACCTAAATGACATTTTCTACACTGTGTTTTAATTAGGTGTATTTATTTAAATTGCAACTCACCACAGCTATTTTAAAACATTGCTGGCATAAAACAATCCTATGTTTGTTATTATGCTGAACCTCTCCACTGAAAATTATTTCTGGGTAATTCCTCACTGCACAGTAGAAATGTCAAGCTGAAAAACAGCCCAAACAGTGAGTTGTGAATTAAGATTGACTATAAAGGGCCTCTGACTTCAAAAAATATGTATCTGATCCAGTTAATTATATGTTTAAAATAAATCAACATCTGTACAACTACGCCCTCTTCCTAAAAATATCAGGCAAACAAGGGAACCATAATGTAGTTTTAAATACAAGTAAGAAATGAAATGAAGCTGGGTTCAGTGGTACACACTCACAATCCCCGCACTGGGGAGGCAGAGTCAGTTCAAGGGAAGTCTGGGCTACATAGTGAGTCTTTCCTCCCACCCAAAAGAAAAAAGAAATAAATGAAAAGCATTTGTAATATTAGGCTATAAAGATGTATAGTTTCTAGTTAATCAAAAACACCCACTTTCTGGCTTTTCTTAATGACAAAATAAAATCTATTCTTTATAAGAAAGTTGTTTTAGGCACACTGTAACATGGAAGGATAGACCCTGTTTTGGGCACACCCGGTGTGTATACTAATCTAAACCACCATATGCTAGAGTGGCAACCTCTGGATCTTCTCAGACAAAAGCGAAGTATCATCACTTAAATGCAGGTGAGGTAACAAAACGGAATTTTAATTCATAAGTGGTTCCTCCTCAGATGCTGTTGCCAGTAACTTTTGAATTGTCTTCTGATGTCAAAAGATCCAACTTGTGCTTATAACGGGATTTATGCCTGAGTTAAAATGACAGTGATGATGATACAGTGATGATGATGTTGATAATGACGGTGGTGGTGATGACGGTGGTGGTGATGATGGTGGTGGTGATGATGTGGTCGTGGTGATGATGGTGGTAATGAAATGACAAGTGCCCTGCCATTCCTTGTGCTGTACTGAGCTGTACAAGAGGCAACCACTCTATGTTTGTGTTGTTGCTATAAAGAGACCTAGCACCTATTTTGGCCAGCTGCCTTGTCAGTTTTACACACACACACCCACAGAGAAATAGAGAGAGAGAGAGAAACAAATGAGGTCCCCACACTTCATTCATGTCAGAACTCAACAGCTTGAGTAGCACAAATATTCTGCAGTCACTCATGAAAAGAAATTTTTAATAATAAATATCTAACAATTAATGGGCTGGTAGCTGCAATTGTCTGCAGGGCATAATATCTAATTTCCTTGCAATGTTTCATATCCTTACTTTTCACGCTGCAACAGTCTATCATTAAAACCAAATGCAGGTTTCTATCACTTTTATTTATTTTTCAAATCAACTTATAAATCAGTGCCAGGCCTTGTTACAGATGAGTTCCAATAAATTATCAGCTGCGGACAAATTCTGAATGTTAAACGCTTCCTTTCTCTTCCTCCCTCCCTGGGTCTCTGTCTCTTCCTCTCTATTGTTTTTCCTCTCTCCCATTCTAAGAAGTGATGCCTCTCCACAACCCTCTAGGCCTTCATACCTCACCACCTGTGCTCTGGGTACAAGGAACAGAGAGCCCTTAGTACTTAATTGTGTGCTATTTAAATAATGCAAAAAGACATTTATTTTTCAGAGGAAAATATCAATATAAGAGACAAGCATTGTTTTACAGTCCTTGGGAAATCTACCTTTCTGAATTTCAAAACTGAAAGCATTCTTGTTAGTGCCTTCTTTACTTCTCCCCAGCAGCCAAAGAAAGAAGACCTGAGATCTATTTCTCATATGTGTCAGTCCATGAAGCAGCCTTCCTACCTTTTCTAAATTGTCTTAAAATCTCCAAGAAGCACTTTTGCATGCAGTGACTAGCTCCTGATTGTGTCCCTGAAGGAGTATATGTGGCCACCATATTTGTGTTCCTGCTCCCACTGACTTGGGCAGCAGAATATGAAAGAGACACGAGATACCCTTCCTGTAGGACCACAGAACAAAGATGCTAAAGAATCAAAGTCTGTCACCATAAGCCATGACGGTCTCTTCCTTACTTAAACTCAGCATTGCTGTCACTGAGTTTGGAATATTTGTGCCTTAGCTAGAAACTTTTAAAAAGTGCTTTCAGATCCTTAAAACGCAAGGCCTTTTAAGGAAAGCCATTTTTAAAATTGTCAACCTTGTTGCATTTAAGAAGAGCATTTATCCTTTATCTGTAATGATACCGTCCAAGATCCCCAATGGATGCTTAAAGGTGAAGACAGGACCAAACCTTATACATGCAATGTTTTTCCTACATTTACAAACATACTGTTTTATTTATAAATTAGATACAGTAACTAATTATGAAATAGAATTATTACATTACATTGCAATAAAAGTTATATGAATGTGGCCTGTCTTTCTCTCAAAATATCTTAGTTTCTCCTTGCACTGTAGTAATGTTCTCATCCCACAGTTGACCATGGATAATCAAAACTGCAGAAAGTAAAACCGTAGATAGTGTGGTGCTCCAACAGACTTGGGCAGCCCTGTACCTATGGTGTTGCTATTTGCAATCTCTCTCTTGAACTGGCTACACTTGTTGCCTAAATCTTTCCTTGGCAGACATTCCACCTTCTTGGCCTCTCTAACTTCCGTGGAGCTCCACTGCATCTTTGGCTTCACCCTCACAACTTCATGCATCATGCTCTCAGTAGATGCCTGCAGGACTCTGATTCTGTCATACATTGCCTCGTCATCCAGGCTTTCCTTTGAAATCTGGGTGGAAATCTCCATAACCCTGTAACTCTTGCACTTGATATGCCTGCAAAACCACCATCACTTGGATAATACCAAGGTCTGCCACCAGGTCCAGTAGTAGCTGGGCCCTTGTGAACCACAGCTGTAATGGCCTCCAAGAACACAGATGACCAAATGTGAGGAAGCACTTTCCCAGGAAGCCCTAGGTAAGCAGAGCACCCCAGGGCTCTCTTCTCACCGTAAATTCTTTCAAGTGAGTTCACTCTTTCAGACCCATGAGCCTGAATCTTTCCTATTAGCTCAAAGAAAAGTACTTAACTTCTTTTTAATAGCACTAATCTTGTCAGAAACCATGACTTCCTTGGCCCTAACTTTACTCAGGCTTTTCTGACCAAATTGAATACTTTTCAAAAATTTACATTATGCTTTTTGCTCATAATTCTCACTTGACTAAAATCAGCCAGCAACAATCATGCCACTGGTTCAATGCCGGGCTGCCTTGAAATTTCTTCTACCAAGTTAATTAGTTGGTCACCTTTAAACCCAATTTCCCACAAAGTCTTAGGGCCTGCACAAAATGTAGACAAGTTCTTTGCCACAATATAACACAAATGGCCTCTAGTTTAATTTCTCATAGTCTTTGTTCATCTGAAACCTCATGAACCTCTCCTTGCTTATCTGCATTCCTATTAGCATTCTGCTCTTCTGAGCTCCCACCATAATCACCCACTAAGCTCTGCCCACTTCTCCAAATTCTTCCCGTGAACTAGTTCTAAAGGCTTCTGAACCACATTGTCTAGTAGTCACAGTGATGACCCTACTTCTCAGTACCAGTTTTCTGTGTTAGTCAGACTTAGCATTGCTGTGACAAAATACCTGACATAAACAACTTAAAGAAAGGATTTATTTTGGTTGAGTTTCAGAGACTTCAGTCCATAGATCGTGGCTTTGTTGATTCTAAGACTGTGGTGAAGCAGAACATCATGACAACAAAAGCATGTGGCAGAGATTACTTACCTCATAGCAAGGAGGAAGGAAAGAGAGAGAGAGAGAATGAAAGAGAGAGAGAGACCTGGTATAACATTCAAAGGCACACCCCAGTGACCTACTACCTCCAGCTAGGCCCCACCACCTACTTGTTCTACTATCTCCTAAAATAGCTCCACCAGCTGGGAATCAAGCATTCAACACATGAGCCCATGGGGGACACTTTATATTCAAACCATAACAGGGAGAAAAGAAGGGAAGGAGGGAGGGAGAGCGGGAAACAGAAATGAGAAAATAAGCTGCTTTTAGAAAACTGAAATAATTATAGAAACACAGTAGGAGAATAGAATGAATGAGATTAAAAAGTTGATACTGGCTTATGGACAGACGACAGAGATGTCTTTGAAGTCACAGAGAGCGACAATTGAAAACTGTGAACATAAAATGATGCCCTTAGGAGATGCCAATAATGCCCTCCCAAAAAGAAATTACTATAAAACCACTAGGGATATCATATTCACAACTGTTAGAGAACTCCAGAGCAAAATAAGAGAATGACCAAGTTTAACTGGTGTGATACATACCTTAAGTGTGACAAAAGTTCCTGGAAGGGTGGTGTCAGGGTTACAACA
This sequence comes from Castor canadensis, assembly GCF_047511655.1. Classification (NCBI taxonomy): domain Eukaryota; kingdom Metazoa; phylum Chordata; class Mammalia; order Rodentia; family Castoridae; genus Castor; species Castor canadensis. Next base: position 46,275,878 of record NC_133393.1, read on the forward strand.
ATCATGCAAGGAGTGTGACTAGTATATTTAACTAGGAGTAGGAGTAGTGCACAGTAATAATAATAATTAGAACAAATTAGGTTGAGATTATGTGCCTGCCTTCATCCCAGCTTCTTGAATAATAGAGCTTTATGAGGCAGACAGCATTATCACCCCCTCTCCAGGTCAAATCCTGAATATTAAAGGAGTCAAAAATTTAAGGAGCTAGTTCTTCATTCCAGGGCTGCCTGTTCACAAAAGGACATAGCTTGGCCAGTGAGCTACAATGTCTCCAGTATGTAGCACACAGACTTTGCTACTAAACTTCTATCTCAGCTCTGCCACTGCCGTGGAATTTGGAACAAGTTACTAAACTTCTCTGGATACCCTAATTTATCTCTGTTTTAAAGAATTGCCCCAAAGCTCCCTACACAGGAATGATAATGCTTTCTTTTCAGACTTATTCCAGGATTTATTAGTGTCTTGTTTCTAACTCCCTAATACAGTGCCTGGTATGCTGGAGGCACAGGATATGTCATAACTATTTCAACAGTAGTTGGTTTTGATTTGTTTTGTTAACCAGGGTCTCCCTGTGTAGCCCAGGGTAATCTGGAACTCATGACCAACCACACTGCCTCTGCTTCTCAAGTGCTGAGACTTCAGGCATGCACCACCCCCTGGCTCTATTTCTAGAATAATTTGGCCAGGGATAGGATTTGATTAGACAGTGGGCAGGGGAAGCCTCTTAGGCTGAGGATGCATGATCGACTAGGATATTAAAGATGAATCTTTTTGCAGGGAGAGGATACTTACCTGTCCCACTGGAACAAAAGAAGAGAAACGTGCAGAAATCAGTGCAGAGGACCCTGACAGCAAAGGGAAAGTAAGGCTTAAAAAGAGGCAGAGACAAGACCAAGTTCATGGGCTATTGTGGAAACCAAGAGAGATTGATGACTTTGTCCATGCAAGGTGCTAGAATAAAATACCACAAACTGGGTATATTATAAACAACAGCAATCTATTTCTCAAAATGTTAGAGGCTGAGAAGTCCAAGTAGATGCAGTGTCTGATGAGGGCCATTTTCTTGTTCATAGATGACACCTTCACACTGTGTCCTCACAGGACAGAAAGGGCTTCTGAGACCGCTTTTTTTTTTCCTCTTTTTAATTAGCATATATTAATTGTACAAAGAGGTTTCCCTGTGATATTTCCATAAACGCATATAATATGCTTTTTATCAAATTAACTCCATTACTCTTTCTTATTTCCCCTTCTCCCTTTTTTAAGCAATTTAAATGGTTTTCATTATTCTCTTCCCATGCATGCATATAAAGTAGTTCTATCATATTCACCCCTCCCTCTACCCTCTTCTTTTATTCTGGGACCTCTTTTATATAAGGGCATTAACCCCATTTATGGAGGCTCTGCTCTCATGATCTAATCACCTCCCAAAGATACCCTCCACTCTAATAGCATCACCTTAAGGGTTGGGTTTCAACATACAAATTTTGAATGGATGCCAACATTTATTCTATAGCAAGCTGGCTAAGAAAACTGACCATCTGAAGAATCAAGCACTAGAGACAGGTCAATGGAAACGAACACAGAGAACAGACCACTGAACCTGAACATGAGAAAGTCATTGGTGAGCTTGGTGCTAAACCAGGCCCATTTTATCCCTCACAGCATGCCAATCATTGGAACAATGTGTTTTACAAAGGAGAAAGAGCTTTTCACAGGGTGATCAAGTGTGAAGAGAGAGGAGACCCAGGTTTCAATTTGTATCCCTGAGGATCAGTTTGGAGAGATTTATTGTGTAAAGAAGCAGTGCAATTGGGCTGGTGGAGTGGCTCAAGTGGTAGAGCACCTGCCCAGCAAGTGTGAGGCCCTGGGTTCAAACCCACTGCCACAAAAAAAAAAAGCAGCAGTGTAATTTAAGAGAGATAGAAGTGAATGATGGGTCTGTGTATGTGTGTAATCAATTTTCATGGCTTTTCATGGGGCACATATTCAGAAAATGGTGGTGCTAGCATTATCTGAGGTGCAGTTTGGGGGCCTCTTATGTCAAAATGTCACCCATCAGACACCTGCACAGGGCCAACTGAAGAGTTGGTGTTTTTGACAAAAGTGGCCTTCAAGTCTCTGAAAAATAACCCAGGCAACTGTTATCATCACAACACACACCTGTCAGAGGTTTTCTCTACAGCAAAGCTAGTGGAAGACTAATACTGTGTTTGCTTAGATGCAATTCTTAACTCCTGACTAGGAAACAGGGGGAGAAGCTGTTCTTCCCTGCCTTTGTCCACAAGTGTAGCTGATGTGCCCAGCTGGTGCTCATGTGTGATTCCATGCAAATGGCACAAATGCCAGGGGAATTCACATCACCTGTGCAGGCCCTTCCAGGTACCACAGAAAGAGCTGCTGGCTAAATTTCCAGGTTACCATCCTGACCTACTAATTTTAATTGAGTACATTCACATTCATGATTAATCTTACAGTAAGAACCAAGAGCCAAAAACCCAGCTTGCAGTGTATTTTGGAGAAATAGGTTGCATATATTAATCCTAGTGCCAGAGATGTAAGACAATTATGTTTCATTAACTAACACACTAGCACCATCTACAAACAGAACCAAGAAGAAAGAGGTATTTTTTTTAGTTCTACCAGCAAAGAGATCATGTGGGTTTATTTCTTTCAAATGCATGACTTCCTTAATAAGACAAAGGAGTTAAAGTGCCTAATTGTAATTTAATGTCAGATGTAGTTATTGAACTTTCTGCTGTGAGCCATTTCTCTGCAACATGTACAGGAACAGCTCAAAAGTCACAGGGCTTTTCCACTTGTAGACATCGGCCATGTTTGGGATGGGTCACCAAAGCAAAACCAGGCCAACCAGTGTAGCTGGTATATCTGCCCTCACCACACCTGAGGGAGGGTCAAATGGCTGTACAGTGTGATCATGGTAATGCTTAAGAAGTTACGACTTCCATTTTTCAGCAACTTTACTAAAAATACGTTTTCCTGACATTTTTGCCATTTTGGTAGTTGAGTAAACTTTCGTCTTGCTTTGAGTTTTCAATACCAAGAATGGTAACCTGACATTGATTAGTCTGATATTTTGGGGCTGAGGTTTCTACCACTCATTCATTTTTTTGTTCAGTCTGCACACTGTCAACAATGTTGACTCATTGCTGTGAGGCATCACTCTCTCTCTCTCTCTCTTCTCTCTCTCTCTCCTTAATTAACTACTTCATGCAATTGCAAGAGGTTGTTGGCAGTATATCGCTTTTAATATGAAATCAGAAATGCCAATATAAGAACTGAGCTTGTTCCCACTGCAAACTTGCTCAACCTCAAAACCCTTTTAAACATCAATCACAGTCAGAAGGATGTTCTCTGTGTTTCAGATCTATACAGAAGAAAGTTGGGAATTGCTTTATTTTGTTCTGTGCATATGATCATCACAGATGGTGAACTTCCCATCGTCTGTACCTCCATTTGCTCTACTCCCTACTCCTGTAGTCAACCTGTCCTTGAAAGCTCCCATCTATTACAACTCTCCCCATGTTGTCAAAACTCAACTCTAAGACTCCCTTTTCTAAGAAGCCTTTCCAGACCACCCCCAGCCAGAAGGGTTTCCACAATCTACTGAATCCACATGGTTTCCTTTGTGGGCCAGCTTGCTGACATGTAACGCACTCGGATTATTACTTGCCAAGAAAGTGTTTCCTTGACTTATACCCGTTGGCTTTGGAGATCAGAGGCGGCTGTGCCTACAATCACCTTTGCATCTGCTCAGCACACAGTGTATTATACTTCAGAATGTAGTTTAGGTGTTGGATAAATAGGTGTTCATTGGATGAATAAGAATGTGTAAAGCACATGTGTGTACAGTCCTGTGCTAAACTCTGTTATCTCCTACCCTCTTCCTTTATTCTGCCCCCAAGGCTGTTCCTAGTTCTGCAATGAGAACACATCACTCAGCTATGGGTGCAGAGCAACTCTTTTATATGCATTTCTATATCTTTAGACTGTTAACCAAACTGATATCTTGTGTGTACGGAAAATCCTTTTCCCTACATGTTAAAATATTTTAAAGATTATTATTTTATTCTATTCCTAATATGGCTGAGTGACAGAGACTTTTTAAGGGACTCTACCTTAGCTATAGTTTTGCTTTCTGTAGTTTGTTACCTAAGGTCAACCAGAGGCCAAGAATATTAAATGAAAGTTTTACAGAAAAAGAAGTCATAGGTTTTAAATCATTTTTATTATAGATTATGATTATGATTCTATTTTATTATTGTTGTTAATCTCTTAACATGTCTGATTTATAAATTAAGCTTTATATATGTATAGGGATCCCTATCAATAGAGATTGGTTCTGTCCATGGCTCTAGGCATCCACTGGGGGTCTTGGAACACATCTCCCCAGATAAGGGAGACCACTGCATTCATTACCTCCATATAAAGAAATTTGAAATGGCAATAATGATTGATTCACACAAAACACAGAAATGTTACATAAACATGGAAAGTGTATGTCTATAATGCCTAAAGTTCTTCCAATCTGAAGTTCAATAATCCTACGATAATGCTTGAACTAGGCATGTCATGATCTGACATACTTAAAAGTCATATATTGCCATAGATGAGAAAAATTGATAAAAATATATCCGACATTAGATTCAGCACCACTATATGTTTGTAGATGAGATGAATAAATAGGTTTAAAATAAAGACAAACAAAAAGTACTTCAACAACTTTAGGTGTTGTCTACTTAGCAGAGGTAATTTGTGTTATGTATTCCTAGATAGACCTTCACAATGGGGACTGAAAATTATAAGATTATACCGTACAAAGAAAATAGGTCTAGAATTTAGGATTTACTAGGTATCTCCAGGCTGTTCTAAGCAGACTGTTTTTTAACAATAAAATCTTATGACTTCAATTTTCTGTCTACAGAAGGAAAACAAACAAACAAACATATATGGATGGCATCACACACCACAGCAGGAGCAGTAAACTTCTTAGCCATCACCCCTCCCCTTAGAAAGCAATTTAATGCACCACTGGAGGTTGCCTATAAATTGCACTAGAAATAAAGTAGCCTGTGAGGTCTGGTCAGGGAAAATACAGTTACTGGGTATGTATGTGTATATATATATATATATATATATATATATATATGCAGTGCAATACAATATTTTGCCCACAAAGTAAACAAGCAACACTGGTACGTCATTTTCTAATTACAGGGCTGTTTAATAAACTGTAAATGCTAACATGGGAGAGGTAAATCATAGCAATTTAATTAATAAAACAGTTTAGACACTTAAACCCATATGTGCACCCCTGGGGGCACCACATCAATAATAGAAGCTTACAGGCATATTTTAGAAATTTTATGCAATCATTTGCAGATCTTGTAGTCAATAATTGTTGCAAACTGCATTAACTCTTCTCTTGCCAGACCCCAGGAGTGAATTTTTGTTTGTTAAGTGCTCCTTTCACATTTGATGGTCTCTTAGGGCTGTAAGGAATTGGGGAACACGAGGCTCTTTCTCTCACTTAGCAGGACTAGATGAGGCAAGGGAGCTCCCATCCTCCAGGAATCCTGGGAAGGATTCCTTCTTTTCATTAAAGGGGAGTCAGAGAAGATAAATGATGTCAGAGAATGGAAATTCAGCATTTACATTTGTGTATTTTAAGATCCTCTTTCTCTTTTGACCTTTTAAAATTATGTCTGTAGGACCTTCACACATTGCTGGTGGGAATGTGAAACAGTGCAGTCACTTTGAAATAACCAGCTTAGCAGTTGATTTAAAAAGTTAAATATAATTGTGACATTGTACCTGTTGACCAATCTCTCACCATTCCCCTCAAGAATAAGTTCTGATGTTCTGTGGCCCAGTAGAGTAAATAAGTTAACAATAATGCATAGTATATCTCAAAATAGCTAGAATAGGGAATTTTTAATGTATTCACAAGGAAGAAATGATGAAAGTTTCAAGGTGACATGTTCATTACCCTGGTTTGATTACTACCCTATATATACATGAATCAAAACATTACATTTTATTCCCTAAGTATGTACAATTATTAGGTATCAATCAAACATAAATTAGTTAAGCTAAATTTTTTAATCAAATATAAATTTACTGTATGACCAATACTTCCACTCTTACATAGCTAACCAAGAGAAAGGAAATATAAATCCACCCAAAATTTGTACATGAATGTTCAGTGATTATTCACAGTAGTCCAGAACTGGACACAAACCAAATGTCCATCACTTGCATCTGACACAATGTAAGCACTCAATAAATAATTTATTGAGTGACTGGCTGACTTCCTACCTTGCCACTGTGTGTTAATGGAGAAAGTAATAACACTGTCTTGCCTGAATCAAAGAAGGCTTGCTCCAAAATCCTTCCATTCAACTCCAGATGACTTGACACTGACTTTCCAATTATCTTCAACTCTGTTGCCTCTGTAACAAATACCAATCCCATGTTCTATCCCAGACCAACCAGTTATTAAACCAGAAATATCCTGAGGGTGAGGACAAAGACATCCAGATAAGTTAAAAGTCCCCCAAGAAATTCTCATGTGTAGCCATGATATAGAAGTCTGACTTCTACCACCAGGTATCAGATCAAGTTAAGTTCTTCCTTTGTTAAAGAGATAACTAGTGATAACTGGATTCTTCAAATTCCCTCTTCACTCCACTGAAATATCATTTTAGAGCAGGCATAAATGAACCTTTTTCTGTAAAGAGCCAGATAGTGAACGTTTTAGGCTTCTAGGCCAAGAGGGATGGTCAACTATTCCAGCAGCTGTTCTTTTTTTTTTTTTTTTATTCATATGTGCATACAAGGCTTGGGTCATTTCTCCCCCCTGCCCCCACCCCTTCCCTTACCACCCACTCCGCCCCCTCCCTCTCTCCCCCACCCCCTCAATACCCAGCAGAAACTATTTTGCCCTTATCTCTAATTTTGTTGAAGAAGAGAGTATAAGCAGTCATAGGAAGGAACAAAGGTTTTTGTTGTTGAGATAAGGATAGCTATACAGGGAGTTGACTTACATTAATTTCCTGTGCGTGTGTGTTACCTTCTAGGTTAATTCTTTTTGATCTAACCTTTTCTCTAGTTCCTGATCCCCTTTTCCTATTGGCCTCTGTTGCTTTTAAGGTTTCTGCTTTAGTTTCTCTGCGTTAAGGGCAACAAATGCTAGCTAATTTTTTAGGTGTCTTACCTATCCTCACCCCTCCCTTGTGTGCTCTCGCTTTTATCATGTGCTCAAAGTCCAATCCCATTATTGTGTTTGCCCTTGATCTAATGTCCACATATGAGGGAGAACATACGATTTTTGGTCTTTTGGGCCAGGCTAACCTCACTCAGAATGATGTTCTCCAATTCCATCCACTTACCAGCGAATGATAACATTTCGTTCTTCTTCATGGCCCAACAGCTGTTCTTAGCTTGTGCATCACACAGAGACAGGCAACAACCATGGCTCACCCACCTGTGTTAAGTCACTGATGAGCTCTTAAACTGACAAATCCAACAGCCTCTTTTGAATGTTTTCTATACTTTGACCTTTTTGTAACCCTGGATATCAATGGTCATTCTTGCCCTCTTTTCTTACTTTCTTGTTATTAAATTAATTTGGTTATCCCATGTCTATCCTCACTCTGCTCTGTCTCATTTACCAGTTCCTGTGTTGTGTGTATGTACATGTGTAGGCATGTATGTGCGCACACACACATGTGTACTGTCTATCTGTGTGTGTGTTCCCAGATCTGGCCCTAATTGCTTCTGTGGACCTGCTGTCAATCAAGCTGGAGATACAGTTTTTTTAAAACCAATTGCAGCATGCTGGAACCTGGCAATGCTGGCCCCAACTGCTCCAAAGATAAACTGCTCTCAAGCTGTGCCGCTTCAGCAAAGTAAGAAGTATAGCACAGTCCCCCTCTGTAGTGTGCACTGCACCTAAGGCTGCCTGGCCCAGGGCTCATGCTCTGTCTAATTGAAACCCAAGGCCATGGCTACACAGCTGTAATTGGTAAGAACAGCAGTGGCATTTCATGTTTCCATGCAGCAAAAGTTTAGATTCTTATCAAGGTCAGATGAATGAATAAAATTTATTTTCCTAATGTAGGAAACTGACATAAAATGTGTACTGAGAATAGTTGTCAGTTGCTCAATATATTCAAATCTCTATTCAAATGCCATCTCTGCCTTGGATAGTCAGTAACATGGACAGCTGTGCAGGGAAACTACTCTTCCAGCTGGGAACTGAGCCTAGGAAAGGATTCTTGCCTGGTTTTGAAACCACTAAGCATTCTAATGAAGTTGACTTGATTTACATTTTAACAAATACCACCCAAATGTAGTACATGGCACTTTTCCAATAACCACTTCAACATCATTCATTTTGACACCTCCCATTGTTATTTAAAAAAAAAAAAAGGAGGAACAAAGCAGCATTCTGTAATAAGGTACATGGGGAAGGCAGCTGGATTTCATTTTATTTTCAAATCAGGTAACCCAAGTCCAGCCTTTTGTGATGTTCTCATAACTAAAATTCTGTGATGGACATTCGCCATCTGCATAAACTGATTCTGTGCAACTTCTGCCCACCTGGCCTCCGGGACAGCTATACAATAATTAACTCCAACACACCCTGGGAATCAAGACAGTCAGAGTTGGATGAGTATATGCTTCAAGACAGGTATCTTCCTTTAATGAAAAAAACGGTCAAGGGTTCTTGCTTCTGGTCAAAAAATGAAGACCAAGTTCTACTTCCCTATTGGCAATACCCAGATCTGTTTTGGCCCCAAAAAGGTTTAACCAGAAATTTTCATAAAGCTTTGTGTCCCTAAAGAAGCAGCCCTTTGACATCCATGGTGTTTGTGTTAAGTTGTGCAGAGAATGGGATTCTTCTTATATTTCACTTCTATTTTGTCTCCAGTCCTAAAGAAAGGAATAGGGCATGACTCAATTGGGTATATCTATGTGGATGTTCCTAAGGTTTAAAAGCCAAACTCAGTATCTCTATGCACACCAGTCAAAAGCCTTCCTCTCAGAGCTGGGAGTAGCCCCACTGAGAACTGAGGATGGAATTTATATTCTCCTTTCACTCATTCCTTTCCCTCACGGAGCTGGAAATGTAATGTCTGTGTGCTGACTCCTTGTTGACTGGCTGGAACATTATGTCAGCATTAGAAGGGAGTGTGGATAGGTGACCTCCTTACCCTTGTGAAAGATACTATCTTCTGCACATTGCCATCAGTAAGTAGCTGTTCAATTTGCACTTTCAGAACCTCCAGCAATGAGAAAGTCACTGCCAGGTGTGGTCTCACTCAGACTTTGGATAGCATAATCTTCCTTACAATTTCATATTGAAAACACAAGATGTTTTTCTTTCAATTACATTCTTCTGAAAAACAAATACCACAAATGGACCTGCAATGTGTTAAAATTAAATGAACATCAGAGTGCATATTTTACAGTCACAATAAAGATAGGTGACTTTTGGCAAAATTATATGTTTTTCATCTTTAAAAAAATTAAAATTCTGTCTCCTACTTATTTCATTCATTTTTCTCAGCACATTTGAAATGAGTATATTATATGTGCTAGGTATAGTCTTTGATACTGAGAAAACAAAACAGAAAAAAATTTCTGCCTCCATGAGCATTCAGAAACACACCAAATAAAAGAGTGAATCACGTAGTATATAGGTTATAGATATAGGAAAATTATAGGTAGATACATATATTATGTACAGAAATAGAATGAAAATGCAAATGTAAAGAAAGGGAATGATGAACAGAAAATAATATACATCAAAGATTTGAAGAAGAGGAGTGAAGCGTCAGGATATCTGGATTCCTGATGTCAGCAGGCACATGGCATGATCCAGGAGTGTCTCCCAATGTGACAGAAGCAGACAGAATGAGGATGAAAATAGGAGATGAAGCCAGGGTGGTAATGGGGGTTTCAGCTTTAGATATGAGAGATTTAAGCAGGGAAGTGATGTTATCTGATATTTTAACTGGATCTCACAGAGTAAATTATAACGGAGCAAGCATAGAAATAGGGAAACAAATCAAGATACCACAGAAACCCAGGTAAGATATCATGGTGGTCAATATTTGATAAGTAACAATGAAGGTAGTTGGATTCATAATTTCTGTGGGTCAGGAATTTGAGAGCAACTTAGCTGGGTTGTTCTGGTTCAGGGTCTCTCATTAGGTTGCAGTCAGGACATTGTCTGGGGCAGGGATTGTCTCAAGTCTTGTTTGGAGCTGCTGATGTGTTTCTGCAGTGGTTCACCCACATGGCTATTGGCAGGAAGCCTTGGGTCCTCACCACATGTACTTCTCTATAGGCTGCTTCATGACAAAGCTACTAACTTTCCACAACTCCAAATGTGACTTGAAGAGCACAGTTTTAGTGGGGTGTTAAGAGGAAAACCTGATTGTACCAAAACTCATCCTAAGACCTTGCTTTGCTGTCATGGGGTCTTCAGGGAATTTTAAAAACATTTTTATTGGCATATTAGTTGTTCAGGGGGTTTCACTGTGACATTTCCATACATGCTTACATTGTTACATTGTCTTTACTTACATTGTTAGGTTCATCCCCAACATCATTCTCCCTCATAGCCCCCCACACTTAAAATGACTTTAACAGGTTCCATTGTTCTATTTTTATACATCGACCTTATTCACCCTCCTTTCCCCTCTCCATTCATCCTTCCCCTTCCACAAGCACCCTACCTCTACAGGACCTATTTTACATTTTTGTCCTTCATTTTTTAAGTGTATATTCATTGTTAAGAGGGTTTTCATGCGATATTTCACCTGTGAACATACTGTAATTTAGTCAGATTAGACCCCTCTATTACTCTCCCATACCCCATCCCCACTCCCTATTATTCAACAACTTTCAGTGCATTTCATTATGCCACCTTCCTACACAAGTCCAATGTATTTCAATATTATTCACTATCATTCTCTTTTCCTTTCCGAGAGGGAATTTTTTTAACATTTGTGCAGCAAATAGTTTTTGTCTATAGTCATTCATTGGGTATCAGGGAATCTGGCTGGTTGAATAATGTGAAAGAAAATTTTATGCCATCTGAAGACCACCAGTTTTCAAAAAAAAATCAATTAAAGACTATCCTTAGCACCAAAACTCATCCTAAGACCTTGCTTTGCTGTCATGGGGTCTTCAGTGGCTTGGGCTATGGTTATGAAAATGAATTATCATCATGTGTTTCTGTGAAAAGGAAGTCTGCTTTTAAACCTCCTAGCTTTCTGAATTCTGAATCAATAGAATTCTGAAATGTCAGAGGAAAGTGTTGTTAGAAAACAAAGACAAGAAGCCAGTGCAACCTGGATATTCATTTGAAGGACACCACATGTCATTGAGTGGACTTCAGCAAATCCAGAAGGTCAGAAAGTGGACCTGATGAGTAGCAGTCTCTTCCAAGATAAACAGTTCTGTGAAGAACCCAGCCATGGCTGTCCTGAGAGTGAAAAGGTTTTGAGTCAAATCCCATTCTCTATAGTCCCTGGAATCTTACAAAAATAATAATTACTTTGTGGCATCTCACTTGAGCAATATGATTTCTATGCACACATTAAGCATTTTTATAGCAATGCTAGGTCAATAATCACCATCCTCTTTTACCATCCTGACTTATCCAACAACAAGTGTCATTCTGTGGAAATTTATCCTTGTCTCAGCCCAAATCCCACATACCGGAACCCGTGAGACAAATCAGTTGAACTACTTTTGAGTTATATATGAATGTGGGTGAAAAAACTACACTTACCTTAAATAGAAAAAAAGCGTCTGGAGTTACTCGATTCTTCTCAACTATAGCGTTATACGGCAGTAGCACACTTGACTGAATTTAATTTTGTTTCCAACTCTCACTTAGCTTTGTAAGTTCACTTTTTAAAAAGTATTTGAAATATATGCTAAGCTGTTCAATAAAGCTAATTTTTAATGATATTCAAGAGATTTTTCTTCAGTTCCCTAGTTGGTGTCAGAGCTCCTCAATGAGGAAGGGAAAATCAATTCAATTATCAAAGCACAGTTAATTGCTTTCAAGATTAGGGTGATTTAAAGAGCAGCAAAGTATTTTATCTGTACTCAGCAGTTTTGACTAAGGATAGTCTCCTAAGCACACTAGGAAGAGAAGTTTAAATTTTCTTCCATTCATTTATTTCATCTTTCCCCACATTCTACATGCTGGTTATCCATACAGTTAATGGCAGGTGCTCTTGTACAAAAGTCACAGCACCAGGTATGATTTTCAATTACTATTATCTGTTTCATCTCATGAGGGCAGATGTTTCCAGGCATTGGTGCTTGGTGCTTCATCTACATGAGTATATAGCCAAAATAGTTTCTTGGAACACATAAAATAGAAAATTCTTTGATGCTAAGGGTTCTCTCACCTTTTGTAGTCACTGCTGGCTAAAAGTCATCAGTGTCACTTGATGTTAGTTCCACTTTTGCAGTTTGCATCACGTTGGAAGAATATTCTAGAAACTATGAAAATGAAAATAGGTAAGATTAACTCCTACTCTTAAGGAGCTTACTATCTAGAATGGAAGAGAGACAAGAGCACTAAAGCACTAATCACTTCATTCCCAAGGATAAAGTGTAGTTAGGACCTGGAGATGTCAGCTCCAGAAAGTTCCGTGGGGAGCTGGTGTCTGCTCTGGGGCATGGGGGATGACAGGAAGGGACAGGGGAAGGTAAGCAATCTCCTGGGTGGAGGTAAAACATATGAGCAAAGACAGACAGCCCTGGTTGGTATTATGAGAACACGAATACCAGGGAGGGCTGAGAAGAGAGCCCTCATGCTCTGATTGAGTCATCCCATAGGCCATGGAAAATCACACAAAGATTTACATGGTGATGTGGCATGGCAAATGAGCTTAGCATCTGTATTAAACCTGAATGCCTTTTTAGGATTAAAGATATATACATCATAGAGAATTTGACAATTAAAGAAAATTACAATGAAAGAAAATAATTATGTGTAATCTCACCACCCAGAGATATTGCTCTGTTTTTCCATCTTTCCTGTGTATGTGTGTGTATATATATAAATATATATATATGATCTGTATGCACATAAATAATGCATGTGCATATGTGCTGTTTTCCTAACAATCTTTCATTATACATACATACATATTTTGTGCATATGTATGTATAAATCAGTGATATGAAAAATGCATTTTCTTTACAGGGAAAGGAGAGCAGTCTTGTGAAGAATATGCTTGGTCAAGTTCACTGAAGGGTGCGAGTGAGCCTCAGGCACTCTTTGCTGTGCCAGAAGAAGAGAGATATGGAAAAAGAGTAAAGAAGAAATCTTTTCCAGTGCATGGTATTTACTTTGGATTCATAAGATCATTTCCTATGTGATATAAACCCATTCCTCTTTCCCCTTTTGAAATTTCTTGAGTAAATTCTATATGGTCCATTTAGGTTTATGCACCAGTAAAGTTTTGGGGGCACCATAAAGAAACAAAAGCAAGATAAATGTGAGCATACTATTTAGCATCTGGGGAAAATCTACATTAGAAAGAGAATATTATTGATTTATCTTACTGGTGTTAGGAATATGACTTCATTAGGGAAAGTATATATCTCTTTCTTATTTATAGATGGAGTGTATCTAATTTATCTAAAGCCCATATCTAGACCTGTTTGTTTCTAATTATCTATTCAAAATATAAGATGAGAAAGTAAAATCTTTTTATGTTCCTTATGCCACCTCTTTATGAACTTCCAGTTTTTATTGAAATGACCTAGAATTTTATACCCAGATAACTTTTCAAATAGAAAATATTATATATCTTTTATTTCAGGAATTTTTATATTCAAATTATAATTTCTAACTGTTAAAATATGCTTAATTGTGTTTCTAGTTTTATTATTTACTTTTCATGTATAAAGTAGGAAACACATATGTGTGTGCATGTATATGTATGTAAATATACATATACACACATTTTCCCATTCTAGTATTTTCTATTTTGGTTGCCTCTTTTTGTGGCATATGTCATTGAGTAAGCTATTTTCAGAAAGAGTAAATGAACAATGATAACTGATATTTATGTAGAAATTAACCATATGCTAGACATTGTTCTTCATATGCATTAACTCATTTAACCTATCCAATAACTGTATGAACAAGTTACTGCTATCATCTACTTTATACAGATGAGAAAGCTAAGACATAGAAAAGGTAAGTTAAGTCACCCCACACCCTACAGGTTTCAAGTGGAGAGCTGGAATTCAAACCCAGACATTATGACGCCAAAATCTGTTTGACTAAGCACATCACTGTACTGTGGCTTAACTTAGGGGCCCTTGACTATCTGGAAAGACCATTGCCACCATTTTAAAACAATAAAAGTAGATACAATCAATTAGGGTAAGACCTAAAAAAGTTTTCATTGAATTTGTCATTGAATACCAGAGCTATTTTTAGAGCTCTGTGTGTGTGTGTGTGTGTGTGTGTGTGTGTGTGTGTGTGTGTGTAGAGAGATACAAATGTTTGCATGTATGTGTGGTGTTGAGTGTGTGTGAGCATGTGGCATATACATGGCACCTTTCCTTTCCTACAGACAGATTGAGACAGAAAGTTATAGGTATATGACAGGAAAAAGTCCTGAAGAGAGGGACATAGAAATGCAAATAATTGAGAGTGCAAGCCCCAGGAAGTCAAGAAGAATAGGAATCAAAAGGATAAGCAGAGAAACTAAATAGGAAGACCCTCCTCAGGGATGAATCAATTCAGACACAATGCATATACACATGGAAATGTCACAATGAAACACCCTGCATAGCTACCTTAAACAAAAATGTCTTTTTTCAAAAACAGAGGACGGGAAAGTAAAACAGGTCCTGCCTGGGGTTTGGTACCAGTGGGAGAGGGAGGATATAAGGAAAGGATGTAGGAGGGTGTATATGATGAAATATTATGAAAATGGAAAAATGAGACCTGTTGAAACTATTCCAGGAATGGGGAAGGGAATAAAGGAGAATGATAGAGGGGGTGAATTCAACTAGGATATATTGTGAGAACTTTGGTAAAGGTAACAATGTATCACCAGTACAATAATAATATGATTTTAAAAATTAAATAAAAATAAATTAATAAATTAAAAAAAAAAAAGACCTTCCTCCTCTGAGCCTGTAGAGAAGTGGCTCAGGTGCGCCCACACACACACACACACACACACACACACACACTCTACAGCTAGGGCTTAATCTACTGGAATCTGGAATAACATCCCATGGCATGATTTGTGGCAGATTTGTCTGCCACAGGTCAGAGGTGAAGGTCTGGGTGAGGGCCTGAGAATGGTAGTGAACATTTGGAAGATGTTCAGAGGAGAACAAGAGATGCTGGGCACAGACTCTCACAAGTTACGCTGAAGTTTAGTTGACACTGAGACTAGGTATTTGGAGAAAATTTTTTTCAGTGGAAGTCTGCAGGTTTTTTCTCATTCTAATAGTTATTAGGTATTATTATCTGTGGGACACAGCACTCATTATGCAGTATTGCCTTTAACAGTTTTATGAGGTGAAGCCAGTACTTCATTTAAAGGAAAGGAAGCTGCAGCATAAGAATTTTAAAATAAACATACCTTATGTGCACAGCTATTAAGAATGGAATAATAATGTGAATCATGAAACTAAATACCTGGAGGAAGCTGGAATGAAAATTCCTTGAATTTAGAATAAATTACAGTTTACCTCATCTGTCAAAGCAGGAAACATCAGCTGAAAACAAAGCAGCATCTTTTCTAACAAGAGCTCCAGGCTCAACTTCTCAGTGATGGACTCACACGGTAGCAGGTGTTTACAGAACACTCATTTGAGCTATTTGCCCATCTGGCCTAGATAATTAAGAGGTTGCTTGCTTAAGCTTGTTGTCAGTTTCTATCCTCTGCACTCTCATAGTATCTTGTGGCACATCTGTATTTCAGCATCGACCACATTCTCTTACAACTGTTGGTTTGCATACAGTTTTCCCCAACTCACGGGGATAAAGAGAATCTCATAATTATAGCCATATAATTCAATATCAGCTACATGATAAGTAGTTTATGTTTAAAAGAACAGATAAATGCAGAAAGGAAAGAATGAGCAAACCAATTTTAAGTTGAAGTGAACTAATTGTGGTTGCATGGGTGATGGCCAGCATAAATTCATGACTACTCTAAGTTAACATGGTATCTTTAAAGTACTGTAGCATGATGTATAAGTTTAATGTTGATAAAACTGACCAAGTAAAGAATCTGAAAGATTGGTAATAAAGAGTTACTTCTTGATCCCAACATTTAAAGTCCTCCAAGATTTGGTCCTATACTATTTTTCTCATTATTTCTCTATATTTCCCTTAAAATACCTACTTTGTAGCTCCCAACTATACCTATCCACAGTTCCTTGTTTAAGTCCCTATGAGTCCATGTTCTTCCCACTGCCTGGGTTGAGCTTCCTCTCCATATGTGCATTTTAAACTCTTCCCAACTTCTGAGCTCAGTCCTCACCTCCTCTGTGAAGCCTCACACTGCCATGATTACATCTCTCCCTTCACTTGTGCTCCCCTAACCCTGACCTGTTCCACTCTCTGCACTGAGAAATCTCATTGTTGTGGGGACAAAGTATAGGTCATATTAGGATATTGACCCAATCCCTGAATGACGAGGCAACCTTAGAAAAATTTCTTTACCTCATAATCTTTATCTATGGATGGAGAATAAAAACATTTTCATTATATTGTTGTTGTAAACGCTAAGATATTGAATTAATATTTACCTAGTATGTTACTTGGTGCTCCTCCTGGTCCTTATAATTGCTTATGTTTGGGTAAGTGTCTAGTCTACTAGATGCAAGTTCCTTGAAGGCAGAAGTGTTCCAAACACATAATACTCAGTAAATTGAAAATGAATATGTAATCTGTCTGCATCCTTTTTATGCAAATAGAAGCTATGACAGTAATTAGAAAATAGGGTGTTTTCATTATTTGTGTGAGCTGTTTTTGCTTATAATCATTCTCAGTTTGTTTTTATTAAAGCCCCTCATTGAAAAAAGCTACACTGTATTTAATCACTCACTAACTCTGGATTAGTACTAATTTTACTTTTGAGATTTTTAATGTATATCCTCCATCACCAATACAATTATGAAATATCTGTATATTCATGTGAACACATATTTTACATTATACATGTAAAGTATTTAGAACAGTGACTGATACACAGTAATCAACATTAGCTATTGTTATGATTACTAATGCAGAAAACTATGATTAGTAATATATTTTTTGGATATTTCAGCTAGGTTCTTTGGTTGTAAGCATCAGAAACTATCTACTTTAGTGAAAAAAGAGAGAGAGACATTAAAATGGCTCCTTATACTTTGTATAATTAAAAGAAGAACCAAAAAATCAGGACAGAAATCTCAGTGCCAGAAACATGGTCCACCTCCTGAAGGTATTGTCATTGGATGAGCAGCTCTAAACTCTTTCCAGGAACAGATATCTTTGTCAAGAACTTTTTTTCCTTTGTTAAGAATCTGTTTGGCTGGCAGTGAATCTTGCACCCACCCAGAGAAGCAGGGGCTCATGACTGGCAGCCCCTTCTGAGCTAAATACTAGGAAAGTCAATAGGTGGGCAAAAGAAACATATGTTCCCTATGAAATCAAAACAGGAAATTACTCACCATCACATGATGCTCTATTTTTGTAAATTTTTTCTGGACTCCAACTGTGTTTTTTAATTACTACCTCCCAATTTATGAGAATAAAAATGTGTGAAGCATAGACTACAAAATGAATTGTTTTCTGACTAATAAATAATTTTCTCAATGTTATTTAACTAAAGAGAAGAGGCTCTAAAGCTGAAAGTCATCCCATACAAGCTATTAAACAGGGATGGTCACGCACAATTAACCTCATAAATATATTATTGTTTTTCTCTGCATTTGACAATTAGAGTTTTATTGGTTATTATCTGTGGCACACAGGTTGTGGGGCAAAGTTTGTTCCATAATAGGCAAATACTAATATTAAATATTTGCTGTAAGACTCCATTCATTCATTCAACAAATGCTTATGACAAACTGTCATAAAAGACAAATGTGAGCAAAGCTTATGAGCCAACAATAAAGAAAACACACTCATAATCACACAGGTAGATATATTGGCTACTGATGAGGCTCTGTTTTATGAATGAAAAGTAAATCTCCTATGACAAATATGAGTGGAAATTCTATTTTAAATAAAGTAATAAAAGAAAAAAAGAAGGGTTTTTATGAATAGGTGATGATAGTGGTGTAGAAGACACAGTTTAGGAATTTGAATCTACAGAACTTCATACAACACTTGGTTGAAAAGGGTTATTCCCAGGTTTGTGACATAAGAAACCAGGCAAATGGCCATGCCATTAACTGCACACAGTCATTGGACTAGCTGTAAACCCAGAAGGGATGGTAAGTGTCACAATTGTTAAATTTCAGGTGCATGTTGATATTCAAGTGGAAATGTCAGGCAAGCAGAAAGATACATAGGTCTGAGAATACAAGGGTCTGAAGTAAAGATATACATTTGAATTTTGTTACATTTACATGTAATTTGAAGTGATGGGCAAGGTGAGAGTAGTGCAAGAGAAAGCGTGGAATGAGATGAAACAGGAACTGGGGGTTGAACACCGGAAATACCAGTTTTAGTTATTGAGTAGAGAAGAAGAAACATGAAGAAGAGATTAAGAATGTCCAAATACATATGTGGACAGATGAATGTGGCATACTCAAGAAAAACAAATAATTGTTTTAGAGTACAACTACTCTTTCTAGTCTTTCCTGGATAGGAAGCAGCACCACTGAAATATAAACTATAATAACTCACTTTTTTGAGAACATATTGGTGGCAAATCTAGAAACCCAGGGGATGAGACAATGCTTCTTTATGACAAAGAATCAAATCTCTCATTTGATTAGTGTCATGGTCTTGGAAATCCACTTGTGTTGGAGGGTAACTTGCAGAGTTGCACTACCTTATAAGAAGGTATCTCTCTGCATTGGGCTTGCGCCAGCCCTTTTCTCACCTCTATTGGGTGAAGAACACAGTATACTGTCACATTGTATTAAAATTCAGACTTTCAAAAGGCTATGACCCCTATAAAAAAGGAGGAGAGTTTCTATTACCAAAGTCATTTGACTTGATAGAGGAAATGGCATTTAGCTGAGATTTGAAACAGGAACCTGCTGAGATTTGAAGTAGTCTGGGATCTTCAGATATGGAAGTGGAAGAAAAACAGATAAAAATGCCACATGCAAATGTATGTGTGTATGTAAAGGCAGATGATGGTAATAAAAGAGAATGAGATGCTTTGTAGTAACTGATAGATAGCTTTACAAACTTCCAGTCAACATTATACTGAATGGGGAAAACAGAAGCATTTCCTTCAAAATGAGGAACAGGAGAAAGGTGTCCATACTCTCTACTCTTATTCCACATAGTGCTTGAATTCTTTGTCAGAGCAATAAGACAAGAGAAAGAAATAAAAGGGATACAAATAGAAAGGGAAGTCAAATCATCCCTATTTGCAGATAATATGATCCTATACTTAAAAAATGCTAAACACTCCACCAGAAAACGTTTAGATCTGAAAAACATTTTCAGCAAAGAAGCAGAATACAAAATCAATATACAAAAATCAGTAGCTTAGGGCTGGGGGCATGGCCCAAGTGGTAGAGCACCTGCATAGCAAGCATGTTCAAACTCTGGTACAGTCAAAGAAAACCAGACACATGTAATAGAAAAGAGGACCTGTAAATAAACCCATGCAGCTATAGCCACACAATTCTCAACTCAGGTGCCAAAAACATACATTGGAGAAAAGACAACCTTTTCAACAGGAGGTGTGGGGAAACTGAAACCTATTACTTACCCTGCACACATCAATTCAAAATGGATCAGAGATCTACCAGGGAGAGACACTAACAGATAGTCTTAGGCAACAGCTTTCTGAATAGGATTCTAATAGCTCTGGAAATGAAAGGAAGAATGATAAAAGGGACAGCATCAAATTCAAAAGCTTCTGCACAAGAAAAGAAACAATCAACAGAGTAAAGTGTTGCCCTACAGAATGGGAGGAAATCTATGCCAGCTTTTAATATGATAGGGGATTAGTATCCAGAATACATAAACAACTGGAAAGGTAAACACCAAAAAGGATGAATAATACAATCAATAAATAGGCAAGTGAATTGAACACACAATTCTCAAGAGGAAAAGTATGAATAGCCAATAAATACTTGAAAAGGAAAATGCAAATCAGGAAAATGCAAATCAAAACCACATTGAAACCAGGCATGATGGTTCACACCTATAATCCTAACTACTCAGAAAGTGACGTCCATCTCATACAATAAAAAGCTGAGCATGGTGGCACACATCTGTTATCCCAGGTATGTGAGAAGTTTAAATAGAAGGATTGAGGTCCATGAAGGCCCAGGCATAAATACAAGACCTTATTCAAAAAATAACTAAGGGAAAAGGCCTGGGAATGTGGCTCAAGTGGTACAGCACCTGCTTAGCAAGAGCAAGGCCTTGAATTCAAACCTCAACACTGACAAAAAATGACCCAAAAACTACATTGAAATTTCTTCTCAATGCTATCATCAAAAGAAACAAATGACAAATGCTGGTAAGAATGACAAATGATGGTAGAGAAGGGGAGGGAAGTAACATTTATACACTATTGGTAGGAATGTAAATTAGCTCAGCCACTGTGGAAATCAAAAAACTAAACTGGCTATACACTAATAATGAACAAGCTGAAAAAGAATATATGAAAACAATTCCATTTACAATAGCCTCAAAAAAAATCAAATACCTAGGTGTAACCTAACAAAGGATGTGAACTACCTTTATAAGGAAAACTAAAAACTTCTGAGGAAAGAGATTGAGGAAGACTATAGAAAGTAGAGAGATCTCCCATGCTCATGGATTGGTAGAATCAACATAGTAAAAATGTCGATACTCCCAAAAGTAATCTACATGTTTAATGCAATTCCCATCAAAATCCCAATGACATTCATCAAAGAGATTGAAAAATCTACCATTAAATTTATATGGAAATACAAGAGGCCATGAATAGCCAAGGCAACACTCAGTCAAAAGAACAATGCAGGAGGTATCACAATACCTGACTTCAAACTATATTACAAAGCAATAACAATAAAAACAGCATGGCACTGGCACAAAAACAGACATGAAGACCAGTGGAACAGAATAGAGGACCCAGATATGAAGCCACACAACCATAACCAACTTGTCTTTGACAAAGGAGCTAAAAATATACGATGGCGAAATAGCAGCCTCTTCAACAAAAACTGCTGGGAAAACTGGTTAGCAGTCTGCAAAAAACTGAAACTAGATCCATGTATATCACCCTATACCAAGATTAACTCAAAATGGATCAAGGATCTTAATATCAGACCCCAAACTCTTAAGTTGATATAAGAAAGAGTAGGAAATACTCTGGAGTTAGTAGGTATAGGTAAGAACTTTCTCAATGAAACCCCAGCAGCACAGCAACTAAGAGATAGCATAGATAAATGGGACCTCATAAAACTAAAAAGCTTCTGTTCATCAAAAGAAATGGTCTCTAAATTGAAGAGAACACCACAGACAGGGAGAAAATATTTGCCAGCTACACATCAGACAAAGGACTGATAACCAGAATATATAGGGAACTTAAAAAACTAAATTCTCCCAAAACTAATGAACCAATACAGAAATGGGCAAGTGAACTAAACAGAACTTTCTCAAAAGAAGAAATTCAAATGGCCAAAAAACACATGAAAAAAATGCACACCATCTCTAGCAATAAAGGAAAAACACATTAAAACCACACTAAGACTCCACCTCACCCCTGTTAAATAGCCATCATCAGCAACACCACCAACAACAGGTGTTGGCGAGGATGCGGGGATAAAGGAACCCTCTTACGCTGTTGGTGGGAATGTAAACTAGTACAACCACTCTGGAAAAAAATTTGGAGGCTACTTAAAAAGCTAAACATTGATCTACCATTTGATCCAGCAATATCACTCTTGGGGATATACCCAAAAGAGTGTGACACAGGTTACTCCAGAGGCACCTGCACACCCATGTTTATTGCAGCACTATTCATAATAGCCAAGTTATGGAAACAGCCAAGATGCCCCACCACTGACGAATGGATTAAGAAAATGTGGTATTTATACACCATGGAATTTTATGCAGCCATGAAGAACGAAATGTTATCGTTCGCTGGTAAATGGATGGAATTGGAGAACATCATTCTGAGTGAGGTTAGCCTGGCCCAAAAGACCAAAAATCGTATGTTCTCCCTCATATGTGGACATTAGATCAAGGGCAAACACAATAATGGGATTGGACTTTGAGCACATGATAAAAGCGAGAGCACACAAGGGAGGGGTGAGGATAGATAAGACATCTAAAAAATTAGCTAGCATTTGTTGCCCTTAACGCAGAGAAACTAAAGCAGATACCTTAAAAGCAACTGAGGCCAATAGGAGAAGGGGACCAGGAACTAGAGAAAAGGTTAGATCAAAAAGAATTAGCCTAGAAGGTAACACACACGCACAGGAAATCAATGTGAGTCAATGCCCTGTATAGCTATCCTTATCTCAACCAGCAAAAACCCTTGTTCCTTCCTATTATTGCTTATACTCTCTCTACAACAAAATTAGATAGGGGCAAAATAGTTTCTGCTGGGTATTGAGGGGGTGGGGGGAAGAGGGAGGGGGCAGAGTGGGTGGTAAGGGAGGCGGTGGGGGAAGGGGGGAGAAATGACCCAAGCCTTATATGCACATATGAATAATAAAAAATTAAATAAATAAAAAAACTAAACTGAAACTACCATATGATCCAGACGTACCACTCCTGGACATATACCAGAATGAGTCAAAGTCAGCACACAGTAGGGACACCTATACATTCTTGTTTATTGTGGCTTTATTTAAAATAGCCAAATTATGGGATGAGCCTAGAAATCCATCAGCAGATGAATTAATAAAGAAAATGTGGCATATGTATATACAATTTTTGGTGGTACTGTGGTTTTAACTCAGGGCCTCCTGTTTGCAAGGCAGGTACTCTATCACCTCATCTTGCAAGGAGTTTTATTCATCCATAATGATGAATGAAATTATGCTATTTTCAGGAAAGTGGATGAAACTAGAGATCATCATATTAAGTAAAATAAGCCCGACTGAGAAAGACAAATATCACATGCTTTCTCTTATACACATAATCTGGATTTTTTTTAAAAGACATGAAAGTAGAAGGGGGTTATTTAGGAAGAAAAGGGCCAGTGGAAGGGGGAAGGAATGACAAAAGAAGGTAATGGAGGATTGAGCAGGATCAAAAGACATTACATGCATATCTATCATCCCAAGCTATGAGGGAGGCTAAGATTGAGATAATCATGGTTCCAAGATGGCCTGTGCAAAAAAGCAAGACTCTGTCTCAAAAATACCTAGAGGAAAAATGGGCTGCAGGCATAACTCAAGCAGTAGAATGTCTGCCTTGCAAGTTTGAAGCCCTGAGTTCAAATCCCAGTACCAAAAGAAAAAGGTGAAAAAGTTTTCACTTGTCAAATTGTCAAATTCTCACTCCAGCAACCTCAAGTCTGAGTCATTTCTCAGGTCTCACTTTTTGGTGTCTATGACCCCTAGACCCAGAAGAGAAAGAAGCAGAGGTCGGCCCTTCCATGGGACATTTGTTTTTGCTTCACTATTCAGTACAGATGTCTGCCTTTTGTTTGCAGTCTCCTGATGCTGCTTCCCCAAATATCAAGGAATATTTTTAAGTGAGGAAATGACATGATTAAGATGAGTTATAGAAAAATTACCAAATACAGTAGTTCTCCCTTTTCCACAAATAAAACTCTCATTGGATCCCTGAAATCATGCATAAAGCCATATATATGCATATATAGTGGATATATACATATATACATATATATAGTCTATTCATACCTACGATGAAGATTAATTTATAGATTAGGCACAGTGAAAGATGAACAATGATTAATAATAAAACATAATTATAACAGTATACTTTATATGAATGTACACTCTTCTCTCCCTCTCTCTCTCTGCTCCCCTCTGTCTTTCAAAAGAGTAGATTCTTTCCCTCTCCTCACTCTCTTTTTTCAACTGCCATAGGGAAGGTAGTGCATACAGTGTGAATACACTAGACAAAGTGATGATTCTTGTCCCAGGCAGGATGGAACAGGATGATATGAAATTTTACCACACTACTCAGAATGGTGATTTAAACTTTATTATTTGTTTATTTCTGGAAGTTTTGCAGTTTGGACTACAATTGACCATGGGTAACGGAAACCACAGAAAGCAAAATGGGATGGGGGTTCTACTAACTGGATATTGAAATGGACTGAAGGATAATGACTAGGAGTAGGAAGACTAATTAGGAGGCCATTACAAGAGACCCCGTAAGAGATTACCAAACAGGAATGGGGAGAAAAAGATACATTTTAGAAAAATCATGGAACTGGAAATGCAAAAAATTGGTGGTGGATTAGATGTGGGAGCAAGAAAGAATAGTGAGTGGGTGAACAGCTGACCCAGTGTGCCAGGAACTCTTGTGGTTTTAGCACTAATAGTTCCACTCCTGGGAAACCTTTCCATCTTAAATAAACCAGGTTGGTTGGTCACCCTAAGCAGAAATAACACGGCAATATTTCAATTCTGGGAAACTTGGAAAATTATTTTGTCTTTGGCAAGAATAGAATGTACAAGAGAAAGGAAGACTAGAGAAGAAAGATAACTAGCTAGGGCTGTAAGTATGTTGAGTTTGAGGCTCCTGCAGGACAACTGGTCACAGGACCAAAACTCACTAAGACTAGGCCAGTGTAGAGTTACAGATGACACGTGAGTTTCCTGGAGGGCAGCTGAAGGTACTGTATAAAGTAAATTTGTCCAGGGAGAGACCGTAGAGAGAACAGTAATAACAAAAACACCAGGTCCTTGAATGGCTCCATTTAGGGGATGAGAGAAGGAAGAGGAACCCAAGAAGGAGACCAAGAAGGAGAAGAGAATAGAGTGAAAGATTAAGCAGAAGGAAGACAATAAACAAAAGAGGCATGCAACCAACTATTCTTCAGTGTTCCAAGATTAAAGAGTAAAGATTTTTAAAACAGACTACAAAATAAGGAAAGCTCTTAAATTCGGTGACTGAGATGTTATTGATAGCCACAGAGGAAGAATTTTAGTAAGAATTTATTTAGATAAGTGTTGAGGCTACACATTAAGAGACTGCAGAATAACTGGGCAGAGACAAAGAGGATGCACAAATGCAGACCCTCAAGGAGATGGGGAAGAAAGGGGGAAAGAAGAACTAGGAAGTTTTCCTTTTAACATTTCACTAACTTTTAAAATATTTATGGATGATGTATAAAATGTCTGCCTTTAGGAGGAAAAGTACTATATAGAAAATATATACCTGTAACTAGTTATAGGATAGGATGAGTTTAGCCCATCCCTCCCCTTGTCGCCTAGATCTGTGAACAGATAATACACTTCAGACATTTTTCAAGGTTTCTTCTAGCCCCATTGTACCATTGGAATTCCAGCCTATGAATCAAACAGCCCTTCTTCTGTGATGTGAGATCATGGTTTTGGAACTCTAGATTGTTTGCCCCAAATTACCAAAAGAATTTACCACAAGGATTGAAATATTCTATATTGGCCAGGCTTGGTAGTTTGCGCCTGCAATCCCAGCAACTAGGGAGGTGGAGGTAGGAGGATCACAGTTCATGTTTACCCAGGCAAAAGTGCAAGACCCCATCTGAAAGACAGACTGAAAAGCAAAAGAACTGGGAACATGGCTCAAGTAGTAAAGTCCTTATTTCAACCTCTAGTACAAAAAAGAATGTTTTATACCAGCACTGTCCAATAATGTGACCACATTAGCCCCAGGAGGCTACTGGGAACTTGAAATGTGGCTAATGTGATGAATGAAATGGATTTTAAATTCTTTTTCATTTTAATTAATTTAAGTTTAAATAGCCTCATAGGACTGGCGGTTATTATATTGGGGAATACAGAGCTAAAGAATTAACATGAAATCCTCCAAAAACTTGAAGCCCAGATTACTTTTGAATGGCCATATACCATGTGTTGTGTTTGGCTGGTGGTAGGTATGTGAAACAGACAAGCCTTTGAGAATATTAGCAGTCAAAATATTTTACCAAGTGAACATAGGATGGGTCAAAGCCGTGCTGACTGCTATTACGGTAACTGTCGGCAAGAAGAATAAGTTTTGCCGGGAAACAAAATGTTTCTAGAGAGGTTGATTTTGTTTCTACTATGACAAGAACTAAGTCCAAATGTGTTAGGACAGCCAAGCTTGGTAGGAGAGGGGCTGGAACTAGATTGCCACATACTATTGCTAGCCCGGTGCTCAATTAGACCTAATTGGTTAACTGGCTTCACTGACTGTCATGTAATAGAAGCTACTGAGGGCTACACAAAGCAAAGCTCATTATCTAAATAACATCACTTAAAAATAGAATGTTGCTCTAGAAGTTTCTCTTCTGACCATCTCTGTTGGCTCTAAATATTAATAAATCAAATAATATCAAATTCCCGAGGTAAAATGGTATTCTGATCTTTTAGTAAGTCAAGGTATTCACTAGGCAAGGTTTTGGGTGTGGGGGGAACTTTTGTTTCTTCATATAAAAAGATTTCATTATTATTTCACTGTGGATAAAGGTGTAAAAGCAAAGTTGGAACTTAATAAGATACCAAAAGAGAAACTATCATTACATTGTATTCTCCTTCACATATGCAAATAGAAATCAGTATCACCATTTTTAACCTGAAGTTGCACCAGGCTGAACAGTGTCGAGAGGAGAGAAGTGATTACAAAATCCTAGTTAAGTGATTTGTCCCTCAATGGTTCATATGTGGGAATTGTGGTCCCCAGTGTGGTGGTGAGCAAGTAGGGCCTGGTGGCAAGTGATTGGGTTATAAATGGATTAATCCTGTCCTCACATAGTAGGCTAGATTTCACAGGAATTAGTTCTCACAAGAGCAGGTTGTTACAATGCGAGGCACATACCCCATGCTTTATCTCTTCTGCACACAGCTGTTTCTCTTTCCACTTCTCCACCATGTCATTATACAGTCAAGGGTGCTGTATCACCAGAATCCTGGGGCCATGCTGTTTGGGCCTTTCAGACATTGGAATCATGAGTCAAATAACCTTCTTTACTTTATAAAGTATCCAACCACAGATATTTGACTATAGCAACACACAATGAACTAATACCATGAGTAACATTGTAGCTGATTGCTCAAATGGTTGGAGAGCATTTTTTCTACTAATCACAACCCTAACCAGTCACCTCAATACCAAAGATGCCATTTGTTGTAAGCAACCAAAATATATGACTCAGAACCAATAGTGCCAGCATGATGAAAAAACAAAAAGAAGTTAACATACATTATAGCATCATATAAAAGGTATTGAACCAGTAGACCTGAGTTCTGATCATAACCAAAGCACTTACTAGTTAAAAAAAGTAAACTAATATCATAAATATCTTTGAAAATGTCTTATACTTCTTGAAATAGTAATCTAAAGGATCTCTCAAAAAGTGATCAACATTTTTGTTCTTACATAAAGCTAAATTTGTACAATTTTCAAGTAGATGCTTAAATTCAGAAATGCACTTTATTCCCTAAACTGACTTTAGATCTTTTAAATTCATAAATCCCCTAAAACTAGGGTAGGAACCCTGAGAAAGTTAGCATCACATCCTGGGCCCCGAGTTAGTCCTTTAGACAAAGTGGAAATATACAAAGGAACTGAGAGAGATGAAAATCTATTGTGTAATTGTCTTAAAACTGAAGTGCCCGATGCAACACTTACCCACGACAGGACATGGCTTGCACCATAGGCATTTAAAACAGTCAGATGAGGGAGAGATGATTCATATCAAACTGCCCCCTTTTAGAAAACCATGATTTCTCCATTCACACATACACCAGATTGGGCAAAAACCTCAGACACTCATAGATTTGAACCTTCAGTCAGGGGAGGGAGACATCTACTGGTGACATAATAAATAATTTGAAGATTTTATATGTTTATATGTACTTATAGAACTCTGTAAATATAAACATGTAGTGCCATAAATGTACACGATACTACATATACATGTACTAAGGCCCACCTGGTATTTGTTTATACGTATGTATCTATGTATGTATAGATACATATGTACATATTTAAATATATGCGCACACACTCTTTCTCTAATCACATAAAGCAAGTACTCAACCAAAGGCATTTTGTAGATATGAAAAAGATACAGTTAAAATGCACTCTCATAATATAAAGACCGTGATGTGAGCAGTAAGACATAAAGGAACGATCCAGGCAAGCACAGTTGGTTAATGTGCCACAGAGAGAATAAATTCAGAAACTTCTGTTGATGGATGAAGTAATTATACAGCGTGTTTCTCACCAAAAATTGCAACTTTGTAAATTTCTGGGGGTTTTAATGCAATTTATTTTACCGCAACAGAGTAAGCACACCAGGTTACTCTTTGTTTAGTACTCTTTGTTTATTTTGGGTCATTTATAAATTTCCTTTTGGTCTCAATCTATTTAAAGATTATCCTGCATTTTTTTTCATTTTTTTTTACTTAATTCCACATAGGTAACACTCATTTGGGTGGCTTTTCCTGGGGTGATGTGGAAGCATTTCACCATGCTGCAAAGGCCAGTGTCGCTGTCCCTGCAGAGTGATCAGCGAAGCAAAAGGGAGAATCTCTTCTCAAACCACCGAGGCCCTATACCTTCTTGCTATTTCTCTCTTTTCTTAAAAAGAGAGGAACAGGAAAAAAAAAAAAAAAAAAAAAAAAACCTTTCCCCAATCAGCCCTAATCTCTCCAAAGGTCTTTTAATTTCAAAAGTCATAAGTGTTAATTAGCTATTATTAAGTGTCCTCCGTATAAATTAACATGATTGATGAAAAAATTCAGGCTAATGAAAAATGTAGCAATGCATGTATTTTTAAGTGACGATATTAAAAGATGGTGGTCCCTCTGGACAGAAACTCAGGCCCTCTGTTCTGTATCCTGACTTTATTATTATCTCTTGCTATCTTTCTTTCCCCAACTACCTTTTTTTTTTTTTTTTGGCACTCGATAAAAATACTGGATCTTTGACACTGTCTTTAATTCAATAGGTTTATGGGGATTTTTTTATTTTATTTTCCTAACCCAGGACACTAAATCTCATACATTTATTTAATAATGTCTTGTGGGATAATAAGTCCCTAATTTTTAACATGCTAAGTGAAAGGAAAAGGTCCTCTCGATTTAGAAAAGATCAGATATGAGTCTCTCCAGAGTAGAATTGGGAGGAGGCCCGTGGTGGCCCCACCAGGCACCCAGGCTGTGAAGCGGGACCAGGAGGCGGTCAAGTCGCCATAGTCCCTCCTTCTGTTTCCTCAACTCACTCTTGAGCACAGGGACATAGTTCAAAATTAACAAAAGTTTTCCATAAAAATTAAGGTACAGCCTACAAATCTATGCCTTTCATTGAAAGTTAAATACTGTAAATTCCACACTGACAATTACTACAACTTTGGGGTAGGGTTGTTTTCATTTTTACAAAAGCATAAATTTTCATGATGACCCTAGATCATCATGAAATTTGATGATTTTTGATGAATTGATGAATTTTGAGATTTGGGGCAAATAAAGACCATATTGTGACTGAATTCAAAGTAGATATTGATGATAATTTTCAAGGATAAAAGAAGCTCAAGCTGCCATGGTGATGCATGCCTATAATCCCAGCACTCAGAAGGCTAAAGCAGGAGGATGGCAAGTTTGAGGCCAGTCTGGGCTACATAGCAAGACCCTGTCTGAAAAACATAAGTGAAAAAGTGTCCAAAAATCATGGAATAAAATTATCAAAATGTGTAGAGAAATAAATGGTCATTGAAAACCATGAGCAGAGATCTTTTTATGTGAGGCATAACCTAGATTTCCATCTTCTCATCTTCTCCTACAGATAATTGTAAAAGAAGGCATGGGATATACTCATGATTTCTAAATCTTTTTTATGTTTTTTTTATTTTTATTTTATTCATACATACATACAATGTTTGGGTCATTTCTTCTCTACCCCCTCCCTTTCTCCCCCCCCCCGCCCCCTCCCTCTTCCCCCCTACCCCCTCACTACCCAGCAGAAACTATTTTGCCCTTGTCTCTAATCTAAATCTTTTTTAAATATTACACTTATATCCAATATCAAATTCTATGCTGAGAAGGTAGCAATTCTGAATCTTTAAAACAAAATGGAGCCAGACATGACAATGTATGCCTGTCTCAGCTCTGGCAAGGTTGAGTCAGGAGAGGCAGGAGTTTCAGGCCAACCTGGGTTACATAGTGAGATCATGAAGAAAGAAGGGGGGGCAGCTGGCAGGGAGGGAGGGAGAGAGCAAGGAGACAAATGACTATCTTATGTTCATTTCATAAAGATTATAAAATTCTGCAAATTTGCAAACCTTTTTGAAGACATGAATATATCTTCAGATTTGGACCTCCATATTCCATGACATGTTTCTAACTATTCACATTGTTTTCAGAATATCCAAAAGTGATATATTGTTCTATGTAGGCAATAAGCAAGTTAGCTTGGCTATCTGCCTACATTAATTACAGAGGCAGGCCTGTTTTCATCGTCTTTATCAATTTCTCTCCCTGCTTCTCTGCTTCTCATTGCAATCCCTCTATGAAGATTTAAGAGGCCAGTGATGGTGAACACTGACCATGCTATCCATGCCGTCATGTCTGATCTTTAGGGCAATGTTAAGTTGACCGAGTTGCCGTCATGGTGCTGTGACTTGTATCAATCTGCTTTGTCCCACTGCATCTTTATGTCTTCTTGAAGCCCTGAGTGTTTTGTAGATTGTCATCACTGTCTCAAAAGGGTCCTAAAGTGTCCAAGGGTGACTGCTGCAGATATTGTCAAGGTGGCTGTGCTAATTAGCTCCCTGACTCTTAGTGGAAGGATGCTCTGCAGTGAAAGCAGTGCATTTATGAGCTATATTAACAAATCACTCACAGGGACAAAAGGAGGAAAGAAAGCAGAGTAATAGGAGACAGAGATGGGACCCGAATCATGTTCATGATGATTGGCTGGTCCAGTCAGAGAGGAAACTACAAGGGCATTCATGCAGTGCTAGAGGAAAGTTGATGGTCTGTACCAGCCTCTTCTAGTCAAAAGAGGAAAGGAAGACCCTATTTAAATTAGGAAGTTGAAAAAAATATAATTTAATCATGAGCAAATTAGAAAGCAAAGTAATTTAGTGCTTTTTATTTTACAAAGTCTGTAGCTATAATTGTGCATTATTAGGAAAATAATAGTGTAAATAAGATTGCTGTAGAATATACCAAAAGTCTTCCTCCCTTACACAAATCCCTTTAAAAATAGAAGCACTAAAAATAGGAAGATTTCGTGAGGGACACATTTCCATTTTCAAAAAGAATAGATTAGCTATATTGTGACTTGGCATTTGAATCTGAAAAAAATTCTTCTTGGTGCTCCCAAGTATTTTCATTAACATTTTGCCCCACAGGGAGTCGTAATTAAGTAATCAATGATATCCCTCCAATGCTATCTGAAAAAGTGGAAGAAAGCCTTCCACAGCAGGAAGGTTTGTCTTTGCTAAATTTCAAGTAAGTACAACTTAACAAAACATTAAAAAGGCTCAGCTCTTTTTAAAATATTTCATCTGGTAAAAATAATTTGTGGAGAAAGAATTTGTCAATGGAACCTCAGCTAAATAAAGGTGTCAGCCTCTTGACATAGTTGGTTAGAGCCTAGATGCAAGGCAGAAATACTGATTTCTTTAAATTTTCATATTGTTATACTGCTCTCTCAGTCACTCTCTGTGGGTCCCACATCCATGGATTCAACCAACTGCAAATTAAAAATATTCAAAATAAAGTTGATCTGTACCAAACATGAATGGATTTTTTTGAAGTTATCTAAAGATGATTTTAAATATTCAGGAAAATATGCAAATACTGTACCATTTTATAGAATGGACTTGTGCATCCTTGGATTTTGAAATCTTCAGGAGTCCTGGAACCAATCCCCCATGGGGGGGACTGTCTGGAGGGACCAGTGGGAAGGCAAGGGGGAATGGAAAGGATACTGAGGGAAGACAAGAATAAAGGAACATAATGGAGAGGTGAATTGTTTCAAGTACTCTGAAGGCATCTATGGAATTATCACAATGAAATCTCTCATACTATCAATATATGCTAATTTAAATTTTTTAAGTGCATTAGTTTTATTTATAATTTCCAAATATTCATACATCAAAGCAGACTTACCCCAGGCCCTGAAAATGCTAAGAGCAAGCTGACCAAGCTCTGATCAAGTTTGAGAAACAAGGGACCGTGCAATTATTTATCAGCCAGAGATATCACTGGAAGCTACCACAGGATGACCTGGTATGGAGACACACAAACATTCTTCAGCAGCAACCAGACTGCACCAAGTACCAACCTAAGAACCAGATGACCACTTCCTCCAAAGCCAAGGAGCCCCACACCCAAACTGCCCAAGTCATATCCCCTGTGCACCATCTTAGAAAGCAGCAGAATGAACTCTAAAGGACTGAGGAAGGACACTAAGAGGTGCAGTTCAACCTTTAAGGCAAATTATTAGGATGATAGCATCAGACTAAGGTTAAATTGGATGGTTTCAAATGTGTTTCCTACCAGCATCATCACTACCAAGAGCTAATGAGTAAGGTCTTGTCAATGATTGGAAATAAAGGAGTTAAAACTCCTCATATTTTTGAAAACAAACCCTACTACATGTGTAAATACAGGCAGGTGGGAGGTGGCAACCACAATGGATGGACACTGCTACTAAAGGCAGATCTAAGATGGCAGGAAGAAGGAAAGACACAATCCCAGACACTGTCAAGAGCTTTCTATCTTCAAATTCCATTGTACTACTGCCCTTGTTTCAAAACCCAGACACATGTACCTTTCACCAAACATCAAGTCCTTCGTGCTTGGCTCAGAGAGAATGGTCGTCTACTTCCCAGCTCACTTTAGATTGTCTGCTTGCGTGTGTTCCATTCACAAGAGAACAAAACATTAGTCCAAGCAGCTAATTTACCAAGCCTTTACACTGTCATTTCTCTTGCTCAGGTGACCTATTAGAGATACAGAGAACCCTTCCTGAATGTTGCACAATGTTTAAGTACCCCTCCTAAATTGTTACCCAGCATGGGGAAGCCCACTGATGCCTTTGTCAGTTTAACAAGATAAACTGGAAATTGATACATTTCATTAAAGAAATAAATACTGTGAGTTTTTTTTGCATCTTAGTATTTTGGACTAAAATGTGTATCTGCTTACCTGTGTTTAGTATGATACTCCTATCATACTCCTAAAGACAGAATCTTTCAAGTCCAACAGGAGAAAATGAAGTACAATTGGGTGAAGGCAGTGGATAGAAACCCCATGAAATCACAATGCATAAGAGGTCTCATTCCTTCAAAAAAGAAAAGCTACAATGCCTTCGCAATGCAATCTCAAACAGAACTTTAGGGCTAATTTGCTCATTTCAAGGGCTCCACATATAATAAGCAAATGTGTTGACAGGATATCGCTCTCATCTTTTTCTTTTCTTTCTTCCCTTTGCAGCCTGGAAATGTTTAGATATCTAGTTGGAGTAATAAACAAACAAACAACTAAAAGCAGTCATCTTCATTTTTAGTACTAAAAATTTAACTCTGAACTTTAAACACAAAAGAAATCAAAGTGAGCAAAAACAGACCATGTAGTCCGGCTGATTAATAAACAGCTTAGTGCATAATGAGGAAGGAATTGCATGAATCAAATCCCCCAAGATAGTCCGGAGTGTATTCTTTCAATTATAAAATGAGCCCTTAAAACAACAACATATGTGATCATTAAAATGGCTTATTATGAAAACAGCATCCAAATGAGTTTCAGCATTGGCTTTTTTAAAAAAACTTCAACCAACCACAATGCTAAGTGGTGGTGTGGGAAGAGTTTGCAACTTTGATGTAATGTTTATCTGGTTTTCTTTCAGACTTCTTTTCAGAAAGAAATTTTTTAAGAAACCATAACTCTATAGAGGAAACTAGATTTAGGACAGAAAATTTGAAAGAACTAAGAAATCTGTGGATTATGTGTGCTAATGGTACACATTAAAATCCTAAAATTCACAGAATCCTGAAAGATCCTAATTAAGCCTTTGCAAATTACAATTCCTCTAGAGGAGGCAAAAAGCAAGAAACAATTGACGTGATTTTTATAAACATCTTTTTTTTTTAAAGCTGTGAGTAAATAAAAAACAGGACCACATATGGAAAGTGGAACAATGGAAGAGGAACCAAAATAGAAAAATGCTGTTGAGAAAATCAATGAAAGCTGACTATGAGATGTCAGCGGCAGAGAGGAGGATTTGGCCTATAACAAAGGGAATAACGACATGGAAATAGAAAGAGAAGGAAAATGCTATTCTGTGAAAGTCCTTAATGTTGTGTCCCCCAAAATTCCCATGCTAAAATCCTCAAATAATGTTACTGGAAAGAGGGGCCTCTGGGAAGTTAGAAGCCATGAGGGTACAAGGTGATGAATGAGATTAGTACCCTTACCAGAAATGCTCCAGAGAGAACCCATACCACTTCCACGGTGTGAGGACAGAGCAAGAAGACACCATCTATGAACTAGGTATCAAGACCTCACTAGACAGCAAATCTGCCAGTGCCATAATCTTGAATTTGCCTGTCTCTGGACCAGTGAGAAATACATTTCTATTGTGTATAAGCTACCTGATCTATGGTATTTTGTTAGAACTGCCCAAATGGACTAAGGCAGTCCATTGATGTTTACAACAAAATTTATTTTTATTGTGGAAGTATTTTTTATTATTTTGCTAGAGCTTTCTTGTTAAAATAGACTTTCCTAAAAATTCTGCTTTCTACAAATGCAGGAAGCTGTGAGTTAACGTGCAAGATGCTGGACAAACGCTGGTTTATTAAGGAAGGAAAACTACATCAGCTGCCCCAACAAATATAATAAAGAAGGGAAAATTTTAAGTCAATTATTCCCACTTCCTTGGTGCATCTATTTATGATTCAGGCCACACTACATAAATAGCAACCTGGGCACCATCAATCTAGGCCTATCCTTTAGAAGCTCACCTCCTGTAGGACTCCAAACAGGGGCCAGGGGCCCATGGAGGACCAGAGAGGACATGAACCACCAACATTTCAGAACATAAAATGTTTACTTGGATAGTCACATACTTCTCCAATTGCTGTCTGCATCATAAAACATCAGCATTACAGCTTTGTCCCTCAGTTTCAGTTTTAGAACCAGTCAGTATGCAAGCTCTTTTGAGAGAGTCACAGCTAAACAGTTGTCCTTCCATTGTAGCTCAGTGTGAATGAGTTTATCAAATTCTTTGCTAAGAGCAGGTTTTTTAAGAGTGAGAAGGCAACCTGGGAACAATGGACAAAGAGGACCAGAAAGTGCCCCCACACACACACTGACCAAAAGCAGCAGCAACAAAACTTCCTTCAATATTGTTGGGACCCATGATTAAGGCACTAGAACCAGTTTGCCAGGGCAGAAATGGAAGCTCCCAAAACAGTAACTTCCTGATGAGGATTAAGTGTATCTCCAGACCTTTCCTAGGCTAAGTGCAGCAGGAAGACCTCAGTGGACTTGTTCCACCAGGGCTTGAGTTGCAGGCACAGTGGGTATGATGACAGTGAGGCCAGTAGGTGAAAAGCCAGGCTTCTCAACCTCACAGAACTTAATGGCCCCAAATGAAAATTGTCAATCAAATGAGCTTCAAAATAGAAATGGAGAAGAAATACCATCGAAATATGTCCTGAATATTCATCCTGATCATCTCAATATTCTAGAATCCAGAAGGTATGAAGTAGAAAAATTAATAGGGTGCACCATTATTAGTTTTAAGAATCTACTCATTGGTGAAAGTGTATATCATATGCTTAGAGATTCTAAGAGGCACCAGAGACAAATTTAATTATAAACCTAAGAACAATACTACGGAGAAAGATTGGGGAAGATATGTGGGAAGGTGGGTTGGGAGTAGGGTGAGACCGTCTAAGGAAACTAGTGCTTTTGCAGGGCACATCCCCAGGACATAGGTTTTTTTAAAGACTTGTGGGCAGCTCAGAAGCACAAATGACCTTCAAACATGAGAAAAATGTTCAACTTCGTGCTAACTTATGCACACAAAGCAATACCACTATCTATGATCTGATTGGTATAACATATTGTGGGGGCTGGGCTATGGGAGTATCTGGCATATCCATAACAATCTCCACAGACATGTAAATGAGAATAATCTTTATGGAAGGAAATAAGATACAGAGCACTTCCCACAGCTCAAGGATCCCTCATACTGCCCTTTCATAACCATATATTGGTCCTTACCATTCTCAACCTCTTCTTGACTCCTACAAATACCAATCTGTTCTCCATGTCTTTAATTTTGGCATTTCATTGATATCATGTAAGCTGACTTTTTCACTCATTGTAATTGCCTGGAGATTCATTCAAATTGTGTGTATTAATTGTTTTGAGTTCTTTTTCACAAGTTTTTTTTATTGCTGAGTAGTATTCCATGGTACCATAGTTTATGAAGGATTCACATCCATTGAAAGACATATGAGTTGTTTCCAGATTGGGGATATCATAAATAAAGTGATTATAAACAATTGTGTTCAGAAATATTTGTGAGATAAGTTTTCATTTCTCTGGGATAAATTTAATCACTCAGTCCTATGATAGTTGCGTGCTTAGGCTGTTTTTTTTAGTGTGCTTTTATCAGCATACATAAACAGTATGAAGGGTTTCACTGTGGTAATTCCATAATGAGTACAGTGTACTTTGAACAAGTTCATCACTCTATTATATTCCTTTAATCCCCTCTCCCCTCCCCACTTTTCAAACAGTATATGGTGGGTTTCATTATGCTATCTTCATATATAAAAGCATTTTGTGTGTGTGTATATATATATATTTATGTATGTGTGTATATATATATATTTATGTATATATGCATATATATGTATAATGAGCCCAGTACCCTCTCCTTTCCCCTCTTGCTGATTCTTTTCCAGAATGACTGAGCCATTATGTACCATTATATTCCTTCCTGCAGTGTACGAGAGACCCAGTTTCTTCCCAGCCTCACCAGCATTTGAGCGCCATTCTGACTGACATGCAGTGATACTGCATGCTGGTTTTTATTTAGCTTCCATAATGACTAGTGAAACAATGTCATCCTCTTTAATGACATACCTTCATGTCTTTTGTTCATTTTCTAGATGGATTGTTTGGTACTGTTGAGATTTTAGATTTCTTTATACTCTGTCAAAGTGTGATTTGCAAGTACCACACTGGAGCAAGTACCAATCTGGAGCTTCTCTTCTTAGTTTGTCATCTTAGACTTTTGCAGAGCAAATATTTTAAATCTTGATGAAGTCCAGTTTATCTATTCTTTCCTCTGTGGGTCATATTTTTGGCCTCAGATCTAAGAACTCTTTATGTAGCCCTAGAGTCTAAAGATTTTATTCTACTACTTTCCCAGAAGTTTTGTAGTTTTACATTTTACACTATAGTCCACAATTCATTTTTCATAACTTTTTGTGTAAAGTCTTAAGCTTAGGTCACAATTGTTTGATGTTTAACTATGGATGTTCAATTGTTCCAGCACCATTTGTTACAAAGCTATCTTTCCTTCATTAAATTAGTTTTGAACTTTTGTCAAAAATTTTAGGAATATTTTCATGAATCTATTTTTGGGTTCTCCATCTTATTCCATCATTCTGTCCCTCGGTCCATGACCTATAGACCTGACTACTGTGGTGAGTCTTAACATGGGGTATTCTGATTTTTAAATTATTATAGGAATCGCCTTTCAACATAAATTTTACAACAATTTTATCAGTATCTTAAAAAAATCTTTCTGGGATTTTAATAGTAACTTCTTTAAATGTGTACATCAATTTGAGGAGAAGTAACATCTTTATAATAGTAAATATTCAAACCCATAAACCTGGTATTGCTCTCCATTTGTTCAAATCTTTTATTTATCTAATTGATATATTGAAGTTTTCAGCATATACATCCTGTGTAAATTTTATTACGTTTATATCTAAGAATCCTCCCTATTTGCTTTTGAGTGATTGTAAAATGGTACAATTTAATTTGGTGCCCATGTAACCATGTAAGCATTGTAAGCATGAGAATCATACAATTGATTCTACAATTGATTCTCATATATTGATCTTCTGTCCTACAACTTTACCACATTAGTAGTTCTAGGCATTTCTGTGAAGATTCCTTGGGGGTTTTACATAATTATGCCATCCACAAATAAAAAGTTTTATTTTTCACTCTATTATCTTAATGCCCTCTGTTTCTTTATCTTGCCTTGGTCCACTAGCTAGAACTTATAGTACTATGTAGAAAAACAGTGACAAGATAAAACACCCTTGCCTTATTCCTGATCTTAAGGAGAAAGCAGTCTTTCATCATTAAACATTATGTTATCCACAGGATTTTTGTACATGTTCTTTAACAAGTTGAAAAAGTTCTCCTGTATTCCCAGTTTTGCAACACATTTATCATAAGTATGTGTTGAGTTCTATCAAATGACTTTTCTTCATCAATTCATACAATTGTGTGATTTTTTTCTTCTTTAGCCCATAAAGATGACAAATCACATTGATTAATTCTCAAATATTGAACCAGTCTTACACCCCAGGAATAGAATCCATTTGATCATGATGTATAATTCTTCCTTTAAATTATTGAATTTATGTGCTAATATGTTGTTAAAGGATTTTAATTTCTATATTCATGAAAGATAGTGGTCTGTATTTACTTTTTACAGTGCCTTTTTTTTGGTTTTGGTGTCAGGATTATACCAGTTTCATAAAAATAAGTTGGAACCTGTCCCTTCCTCTTATAGTTTCTTAAACAGATTGTGTAGACTTAGTCTAAACATTTGAAACTATCTTAGCCTGGAAGGTCTTTTTGTTTTTTTCATTCAAATTCAATTTCCTGAATAGTTAGAGCACTATTTAAATTATCTGTTTCATTTTAGAGAAGTGATAATTGTTTATGGTTTTCAAGAATAGAGTTGCTCATATCGTTCCCTTGTTATCGTTTTGATATCTTCAAGACTGATAGCAATAGCCCCTTTTTCTTTCCAGATATTGGCGATCGAGTCTTCTTTTTTCCACTTTTGTAGAGGTTTGTTAATTTTATTGGTCTTTGGGTGGAGCCACCTTTTTGTTTACTTGATTTTCTCTACATTTTTCTGTCTTCAATTTCATTTATTTCTGGGCTTATCTTTATTATTTCCTTCTTTCTGTTGACTTTGAGCTTATTTAACTCTTCCTTTTCTAGGCTCTTGATGTGGGAGCTCAGATTATTGATTTGAGACATTTCCATTTATGTAAGCATTTGGGGTTATAAATTTCCTTCTTAGTGCTGCTTTTTCACTTCAATCCACAAATTTTGATATACATGGGGGTTTTTTCCACTTTTTCTTTTTTTTTTTTAGTATTTTTTTCTTTTTTTGTTCTTTTTCTTTTTTCTAGTTTCTTCTTTCAGCCTTCTGTGTTACTTGTATTTTTGTTTCAAACTTCCATTTTGATTTACCATGTGTTTTTAGTGTTTCTCTGCCCAACTTTTTTCAGTGGTTTTCCTAGGTGTTGAATTTTTATAATTACCACAGTCTGTTGGTGTCAATATTTTGCCAGTTCAGGTGAGGTATAAAAACCTTAATTCCCTTCATGTTCCATTAACTCTCCCATTTATAATGTAATTGTCTTCAATCTTTCTCTCCCCAAATTTAAAGCACTTAAGACAAATTTTTGCTTTAGTTGTCAAATATAATTTATAAAACTCAAGCATAAATATAAAATATATTTTACTTGTCCACATTTTTCTCTTTTGCCTTCTTCTCTGATGTTCTAAGATCCTTTTCTGAAAATTCATTTTCTTTCTGTTTATAGAACTCCCTGCATTTTTGACGCAAAGAATTGATAATATCACTATCAGCTATCTCCAAAAATCAAAAGCATGAGTGGGCAAGGATGTGACCACATCTGGTATGTTCATTCAATTTTTTGGGAAACATATAAATTGTAACAACCTTTATGGTAAACAATTTAAAATACATATGTAACTTTAACGTACATATGTGCACTTATACACAAAACTTCACTTCCAAAATACTCATTTCAAAGAAATACTCTTTACAAAGACATACATAAGGCTATTTGCTACAGTTTGTTCTAACAGAAGTGGAAAAAAAATCTTAGAAATCAAAAATGTCTATTTGTGCTATACTTACCATATAACTTATGGTTTATCTACATAATGACATATAATTTATAATTTAAAATAAAGAAGCAGAAGTCTATGCATTATTGGAGAAATATTGCCAAGATAATTACGGTTTTTTTCTAGATCCTTTTGGAAACTTTGAAGTATACTATTAGCCATGATAGAGATTGATAAGATGCAGTACTTAAGAAGGAAAACAGAAAGGAAATCAAGGAAGGCAGAGAGAGCCATCATACCTCAATGCAGTTGTCACACCAGGTAAAGGAGAACAGCTAGATAAAAGCGTCTTAGACTACAGTACAATTCTAAGAAAGTTTAGAACATCCATCGAAGTTCTCAAGCTAAAGTGTCCTCTCTCAGAAACAGACCTGCAATATCCAGCCACACTCAGTCTCTAACAGGGAGCAGCCCCTGGGGAGTGTGGTCTCCAAGTGGATGCAATAATGGATTTCATAAACAGAAGGTCAGGTGGACTTTCCGTCAATTAGGCTATCAGTAAATGGAATCTTAGAGATGTATTCCCATGACTATGATACTTGTTAAACAAAAAGTTATGTATAAAATTATGTAAAACATAATACATGCACATATATGTGTAGTCAGCTTTCCATTTCTGAAACAAACACCTGAGATAAACCAACTTTTTTATTTTTTTTTTTTTTTTTTTTTTTTTTTTTCATTTTTCTTTTATTATTCATATGTGCATACAAGGCTTGGTTCATTTCTCCCCCCTGCCCCCACCCCCTCCCTTACCACCCACTCCGCCCCCTCCTGCTCCCCCCCTCAATACCCAGCAGAAACTATTTTGCCCTTATCTCTAATTTTGTTGTAGAGAGAGTATAAGCAATAATAGGAAGGAACAAGGGGTTTTGTTGGTTGAGATAAGGATAGCTATACAGGGCATTGACTCACATTGATTTCCTGTGTGTGGGTGTTACCTTCTAGGTTAATTCTTTTTGATCTAACCTTTTCTCTAGTTCCTGGTCCCCTTTTCCTATTGGCCTCATTTGCTTTAAGGTATCTGCTTTAGTTTCTCTGCGTTAAGGGCAACAAATGCTAGCTAGTTTTTTAGGTGTCTTACCTATCCTCACCCCTCCCTTGTGTGCTCTCGCTTTTATCATGTGCTCATAGTCCAATCCCCTTGTTGTGTTTGCCCTTGATCTAATGTCCACATATGAGGGAGAACATACGATTTTTGGTCTTTTGAGCCAGGCTAACCTCACTCAGAATGATGTTCTCCAATTCCATCCATTTACCAGCGAATGATAACATTTCGTTCTTCTTCATGGCTGCATAAAATTCCATTGTGTATAGATACCACATTTTCTTAATCCATTCGTCAGTGCTGGGGCATCTTGGCTGTTTCCATAACTTGGCTATTGTGAATAGTGCCGCAATAAACATGGATGTGCAGGTGCCTCTGGAGTAACAGTCTTTTGGGTATATCCCCAAGAGTGGTATTGCTGGATCAAATGGTAGATCGATGTCCATCTTTTTAAGTAGCCTCCAAATTTTTTTCCAGAGTGGTTGTACTAGTCTACATTCCCACCAACAGTGTAAAAGGGTTCCTTTTTCCCCGCATCCTCGCCAACACCTGTTGGTGGTGGTGTTGCTGATGATGGCTATTCTAACAGGGGTGAGGTGGAATCTTAGTGTGGTTTTAATTTGCATTTCCTTTATTGCTAGAGATGGTGAGCATTTTTTCATGTGTTTTCTGGCCATTTGAATTTCTTCTTTTGAGAAAGTTCTGTTTAGTTCACATGCCCATTTCTTTATTGGTTCATTAGTTTTGGGAGAATTTAGTTTTTTAAGTTCCCTGTATATTCTGGTTATCAGTCCTTTGTCTGATGTATAATTGGCAAATATTTTCTCCCACTCTGTGGGTGTTCTCTTCAGTTTAGAGACCATTTCTTTTGATGAACAGAAGCTTTTTAGTTTTATGAGGTCCCATTTATCTATGCTATCTCTTAGTTGCTGTGCTGCTGGGGTTTCATTGAGAAAGTTTTTACCTATACCTACTAACTCCAGAGTATTTCCTACTCTTTCTTGTATCAACTTAAGAGTTTGGGGTCTGATATTAAGATCCTTGATCCATTTTGAGTTAATCTTGGTATAGGGTGATATACATGGATCTAGTTTCAGTTTTTTGCAGACTGCTAACCAGTTTTCCCAGCAGTTTTTGTTGAAGAGGCTGCTATTTCTCCATCGTATATTTTTAGCTCCTTTGTCAAAGATAAGTTGCTCATAGTTGTGTGGCTTCATATCTGGATCCTCTATTCTGTTCCACTGGTCTTCATGTCTGTTTTTGTGCCAGTACCATGCTGTTTTTATTGTTATTGCTTTGTAATATAGTTTGAAGTCAGGTATTGTGATACCTCCTGCATTGTTCTTTTGACTGAGTATTGCCTTGGCTATTCGTGGCCTCTTGTGTTTCCATATAAATTTCACAGTAGATTTTTCAATCTCATTAATGAATGTCATTGGAATTTTGATGGGAATTGCATTAAACATGTAGATTACTTTGGGGAGTATCGACATTTTTACTATGTTGATTCTACCAATCCATGAGCATAAACCAACTTTTTTAAATGAAAGGATGTGTTTTTTCTCACAATTTTGAAGATTTCACTCCCTGGCCAGTTGACTGCAGTACCTCATGGTGCAAGCATGTCGCAGAGGAAGTTCATTTACCTAATGGCAGGTGGTATGAAAAAGAATAAGAAGAAGGGGCTGGGTTCCCAATGTTCTCTTCAAGGCTATTGCCCAATGACCAGATGCCTCCTACTAGTTTCCACCTCTTAAGGGCTCTGCCACCTCCCAATAGTGCCATGTTGGGGAACAAGCCTTCAACACGTGGTCCTTAATACCTGGAGACACTTATCCAAACCACAGCTGAATAATGTTTGAATTATACACAAAATGAGCAAGAGAAATCACCCTATAGAAAGTGACAGAGGGACTTAGGG
The DNA here is from genome assembly GCF_047511655.1 of Castor canadensis. NCBI lineage: Eukaryota > Metazoa > Chordata > Mammalia > Rodentia > Castoridae > Castor > Castor canadensis. The sequence goes on from NC_133393.1 coordinate 46,319,395, forward strand.
AATAGGTATCTGGGGCTCATAGGAATTTTATTTGCTATTGTAGGCCCACTTGTTCTATCTGAGCCATTGCCATGCCCACACAATGTACTAACCATTTCAAAATATTGGAAAGATATGAACAAACATGGGGAAATGGAAACATTACCAAGAATTAATATCTCAAGAGGTATAATATTTACTTAGAAAAAAATGCACATTCTCTAAACTTAGAATCTTTTTCTTCCCTCTCTCCTCTCTTCAACTTACTGTTTTTCAGATTTTGTGTCTAATGTCAAATTTTCAGAGAAGCCTCTCCTGACTCCCAGACTGGATAAGGAGTCCTGTTACATGCTATAATGATCAGAGTTCACTTCTGGAAAAGAGTCTACTCTAACCCCATGTTTCTCAACAGAGTTCCATGAAATACCCCAAGGTATTTCTAGGGAGTTTGTTAGACCATCACTGAATAAAATAAAATCACATACTAAACCTGAAATGCCATAGATGCTAACACTTGTAGTGATAGAAAATGACCTAGCAACCCTGTTAACTAGTTTACGAAAGCCCTTTCAGGCTCTTACAGCAGGACACAGTAGTACCTTGGTTATTTGGTTGAGTCCATTCTCAGTTGTTGATCCAAAATAGGGGCACTGAAAATTGATAAGCCCTGTACTGCATGGGGAATAAGATGAGAGGCTTCCGGCATCAGTGTTTATCTTTCAAATCACCTCCCCCAACTCCCCTAAGTATCAATGGACACACAAACAATCTCCATGGAAGTTTTTACTAGAAAAAGGATATGTTTTCTAAGCCACAGATTACCTGCCTCCTCTCCCATCCCTTGCAATTTAGCTATCTTTATAAACACTATACAACATGAATACTCTAAGAAGTTAATTGTATTGTTGAGTTTTGCATTATTTATTTGTAATTTTTTTATTTATTATTGTTCCCTTCCATTTTACATACATTCTAATGACCCAATGTGGAAGTATTTGGAGATAGAATGGATTAGGATTCCAGGTCTAGGCTTATGAGCAACTCTAATAAACCTAATGAGTCAGAATTACAATCTTCTGAGTCATGTCCTTGCATGAACGTAATAAACATCAAACAAATCATTGCAATGAAAGATGTTTATCAGTATGTTGTATTGTGCCAGTTATCCAAGCCTATTCCATTGAGTATTATTGGTGGCAAACAAGTTATAAATTCAGCACCTGCTCCAGCAAAATTGGAGACACTTAAACATAAATTACAGTCACGTGACAAGTGAAGGTTCCAATTATCTTTATGTGGCCATTATAATCTCTTGAAAAAAGGAGCAAAACGTATGCTGTGAAAAGTTGCATTCAGTAAAAAATCTTAGAGAGCTAGTTATTTAGTATCAAAACTTGTTACGACTTAGAAAAAATAAGTTCACACAGCTGGTGAAAACAAAATAATAACAAAATCCTACTCTTCAAAATGTGGTAAGTTGATGTATTCATAGCAAATCACATGAAGCTGAAGAAGTTCTATGTAAAAACTAAAAAATAATAGTTCCAAGTCAACAAGTAAACCCATTTGCCAATAAATGTCATGCTGTAGCAGTTTTAAGATTTGAAAATGATGGTGAAACTCAGGGGAACTTTTCTGCTCCAGGGAGGCTTCTGAACAAGCGATGGCCAAGATTTATTCAATGTATGATGTTCCTACCTGGAAACTAAGGCCTGTCTTAGAGAAGGGATATGAGCAGTGTCCTGACAGTGCCACGAATGGCTGACTCCATGATGTCACCTCTCTATATAAAATAAAGTCGTGACATCATCCCACATAATCTTTTCTTCACAAATGGAGGGAGGTGCTAGAAAAGTATTGGATAATCTACTTTGGGAAATAAGAAACTTCTAGATGCTGCAAAAATTTTCATCTACTAAATGAAGGTCAGATCATTCAAATATGTCTTTAAAAACTGCTTGATGATCCAGACAGTGAAGTGCAGTGGCTAATGAAGGAGGTGTTTAAGTGAAAAATGAGTGTCAGGAACACTTCAAATAAACATTAGACCATAGTTTGCTGAGAGATTTTAAAATAATATTTAACTTACATTTTTAACTTGTACATTAAAACCATAAAAATAGTATATACTAATGAGGTAGCACGTGGTGTTACCATACATGTATACATTGCATGTTTAAATCATGTTAAATATATGTATCTCCTTGATAATTTATCATTTACAGTGAAAACTTTTGAAGTCCTTTCTTCTTGTTTTTAAAATGTGTAGTATGTTATCTTTGTCTATAGTCACCCTACTTTGCAATAACACACCAGAACTTTTTTTTTTTTTTTGGTGGTACTGGGGTTTGAACTCAGGGCTTCATGCTTTCTAGGCAGGCACTGTTATCACTTGAGCCATTCTGCCCCATTCTGCCAGCCCTAGAGCTTCTTATTTAACTGTAACTTAGTGACCATTAATCAACCTTCTCCATCCCTCTCTACTGCACTCCCCAGTCTCCAGTAACCACTTTCTACTCTTGATTCTATGACATCAACATTTTAGGAGTTTTTTGTTTGTTTATTTGTTTGTTTGTTTTGGTGGTGCTAGCAGATTGAACTGAGGGTCTTACTTGAACCATGCCTTCATCCTTTTGCTTTTTCACTTTTTTTTTCAGATAGGGTCTCATGCTTTTGCCTTAGTAGATCTTGGACCGTGGTTCTCCTACTTTTGTCTCCTAAACCAAAATTATGGGCATGCTCCACCATGCCTGACCTAATTTGGAGATAAGATCTTATTATCTTTCACCAAGACTGGCCTCAAATAACTGTCCTCCTAGCTCTGCCTCCTGAGTAGCTGGGATTACAGGCACGAGCCATGTACCTAGCTGAGATCAACGTTTTTAAATCCCTCATGAGTGAGATCATGTGTACTTGTCTTCTTATGCCTGGCTTAGTTCACGTAACATAGTTATCTCCAGTTCCATCCATGTTGTCCACAAATTACAGAATTTCATTCATTTATTATGACTGAATAGCATTCCATTGTGCATATACCTACATTTTCTTCAACTGTCCATTCAACTGCCCAAACAACCTAGGTTGTTTCCACATGTCTTAGCTACTGTGAATAGTGTTGCAACGAACAAAGGAGGGCAGACGTCTCTTTGACATACTGACTCATTTCCTTTGAAAATATACCCAGTAGTGGGATTGCTGCATCATTGGGTTCTATTTTTAATTTTTTGAGAATCTCCTTAGTGTTTTCTGTAATGGCAGTCCTAATTTGCATTCCCACCAAAAGTGTGCAAGGGTTCTTTTTCCTCTACATCCTTGCCTTTCTGATGGTATTGAAGATGAAGACTACAGAAACCAGCCTAACACCCGGACATTTTCCACCATAGAACTCGTGGAATAAACCCCCAGAAATCCTTGGGAATAAGATTTTGATTTCAAAGAATGGACTTTAAAGGAAACTAAGCCCTTCAAAATAATCATGTTGCAAAGAGAAATCTTGAAGTGTTTCTGTAGCTACTTTGAGACTGAGAAGAAGGGAATCAGAAAGACCCACCCACAAGAAATGAAGTAAAGATCGCCCTCTTTTCATTTTAATACACGTTTATAGCTGGATGAGGGATGTGTCAGTCTTTTGCTTAGCTGAGAACCTGACTTGGAGTGACAAACAGGAATTCGTATGTTGCAGGGTTAATGATATTCAAGATGAGATTGGCCAATGCCTCCCCAGATTGGTTGTCTATTTCTTCAAAAGGAGAATATGCTGCCATTCAGATGACATACTTTCCTATAGTTTTCAGCTTCTTGCATGTGTCAGCAAGACTTTTGTTGCTTCATAAATATCAATAGAAAGGAGAGAAATCATCTCATTTCAACTGAAAATGAAATCCACGTGTGTTTATCTGATGTTCAACTTAGAATTGAGTATTTGCACAACAGAAAGCAAACCAGACACAGGTTTCACATTAAAGGGAAAAATTGAATTCTAATTTTTTTAGGTTCTAAAATAAAATGTTTTATACATATATAGACTTCTAAAAGAAGTCATTTGCTATGTCCAGACCTATGTTTAAGCCTGATCGTGTCACTCATTTAAAAAATGTTTTGCAAAGTCTAATATGAAATTATATCATAGGATGTATTTTATCCGTATTTCTTTGGCTTATAACTTCAGAGGCCTTTCTAGTCTACATTATTCCATTGTTTTAATGTTGAAAATAACATAATTTACAGGGCCAGGCATTGTGGCTCGTGTCTGCAATCTCAGCTACTCTCAGGAGACAGAGATGAGGAGAATCATGGATCCAGGTCAGCCTGGGAAAAAATTAGCAAGACCCCCATCTCAATCAATAATCCAAGTTGGAGGATCACAATCTGAAGCCAGCCCAGGCAAAAAGCATGAAACTCTATCTGAAAAATGTGTAAAGTGTAAAAAAGCTGGGAGCATGGCTCAAGTGGTAGGGTACTACCTAGCAAGTGTGAAGCCCTGAGTTCAAATGCCATTACCATTAAAGAAATTTCAACTTATAAATTTGATTTATATTAAATTTACCCCAAGACTACAGGTGGAAAAATTAACATCTAGTTATATAGAAGAGACATTTTGTTGCCATTATGAAAAGAGTAGCTGCCATTTTTGCCCAAAAAATATTGGAAAAAATGGTATTGTTCATTTTGAATGGGGAGGGGTCTACCTTATGCATACTAAATATCACATATCAAACTTCATTCACATTCTGTGTTGTAGAAATTTCTGACAAGATTCTTGAATCTACTTCATCAAATGATGAAAACCTTAAAAATAATCTCTTTTGAAAGCAAGCCTGAGGTTTCCTCTTCCTGTACTGTTGACTTGTAAGAGAGTTGATGCTGTCTGTGGGAAGGGGAAGCATGGCCCACAAGAAAGATAGAAGTTCACTTAAAATGAGTTGACAGTTATTACTTAAGTATTATATCTACAATTTACTGACCATGGCACTGGAATCATGGTTCTGGAATCAGAGCCAGAGGTAAACTATATACAAGGGGTTTTTGAGATGTGAAAATTGTTTTAGGGCATTTTAAGGGTAAGAGACTGAAAAAGGATGCTTTTATCAATCCAAACAAAAATGGGATTATTACAGCATATGAAGTGACTTACAGAGTTATTGAAAGTCTAAAGATATAAACCAGATGAAACAGGATGAACTTTGAGAAAAAGCTTATGTCCAGAAAGGTTGCTGCTGCCTCTTCTAGGATTAAGTGATCAGTTGCAGAATCCCAGTCCCACCAGCATATCCTAGAAGAGGCAGCAGCATGCCTACTAGACACTATCCAAAGAGACCCTGCCTCCATAGCTCTCCAAACTAGCAAACTAATGACTGAAGGCTGAGACCTCTGATGACTTCAGAGGAATCCCAGTGCTGCCCCAACCATGTTTGCCAGGAATTGATAACACAGGAGCAGCTCTGCATCATCCAGATTTTGCCCAAGTGCTCCTTCTTGTCAGAACCTAAGTTGCATCTGGAAAGAATAAGAGTACAAGGATGGGTGTGGAACACCTTTTACTTTTCCCATCTCCATTATACTCTGGAACAGTAGGACAGATGGATGGATGGATAATGGATGGACAGATGGATGGATGGATGTTGAGAGCCAATCCTACACCCACTGCTAAGGTCTTATGACATTTATCCCACATCATGACCACACATTGGAATGAGACCCATTTCCCTTCAGCTCTTGACAACTGGGTTGATGATACATTTTGATACAAGGTTAGTGGCAGTCCATAGTGGTGTTTGGGTTTTGTACTTTTTGAAGGGATATTGAACTTGATGATCTCCAATTGTCCTTTTACCTCAATGAAGCAAAATGAGTGACATGTGATTTTATTGAGTTTTATCAATTTCTACTCTAGAAATTATTAACCAACATTGAAACCAGGGTATCTGGGGGCATTTTGTCCTGGATCTTTCCTTTTCATTCTTTTTGTTTTTCCACGTTTAGTTCCTCTTTTTGTTTGTTTGCTTAAATACAAAGCTAAATCAGAAACAGGTATGACCAAGACATTTCATCTGACATTTACATACGCCTGTCGGATCCTCCTCCAGTTTGCTGACCACTGACTAGGCTAGCGGGCAGGGGGAAGACTTTCTTACTTAGCATTGTCCTGAGGCACAGAGTAGGGTGAAGGAGGACGAAGGACGAGGGCCTTTTCTCATTCCTGTCTCCATTTACATTTACCTGGACCAGAGTGGGCAGGAGCCCCCAGGTTCCAGCTCCTGAGCCCTGAGCTCCCTGGGTAGGAAGTAGGAAGCCACCTGCTCCTGTCTATTGCACTACAGGTGAAAACTTAAGGCTTATCCTTGTTTCCTGGCTTCCGGCCCACCTGGCACCCCAGCACACATGGCAGCTTCCTGAGGCAGGCCATGGCCAGTAGGGTAAGGGTCCTGGGCTCGCAGGCTCGAACTTCAATTCATGGCTGCATCTTCATGGAAGGACAACAGGTGGGCTAACACACTGAAGGCCTTGACAACAGGGCAGGCGAGTGCAGGTATAGGGTAAGAAATTTCTAGTCCCACTACAATACTTTATTTTTATTAGAATGGAGTACCATCTCAAATCTCCTCTACAAAAGCCAAAACCCCAAAATAAAGCAAAACAACACAGCCATTTCACTCACTTCAAGACCTATATATATATATACAGAGATTCCAAGATGGCACCTAGAGGGAGGAAGCAGAAAGCATGCTTCCCAAAGTAAACTCTTGGAGAGATGCTGGAGCTACACCTGGCAGGAAAAACCACCAAGAAGAGGCAAAACTCTGACACCTCCACACCCCCAGCTCATGCATAGCATCCCCACACCACGTTAAATGGAGAAACCAGGAGGACTCCCGCACCACCAGATGCCAGCTCCTAAACTGCTTGGGAGACACAGACCACCAGGTGAGCAGATAAGTGGCACACGATACTCCCTGGGACAAATCAGCATAGCCCCCTGGACAGACTCACCCCTGCCCAAGGATAAAAGATTGTAAAAAAAAAAAAAAACTGAATAATAAACAAGCAGCTGAAAAAAAAAAGACATAGCAAACAGGGCAGGGCACCCTGAGCTCCAGAGAGTGGGGGGGGCACTCCCTCACCCAAACTGTAAATAAACAAGCCAGCCAGAAAAGGCAGGTGTGGCAGCCCCCGCCCCTCAACCTTGGAGAGGGGAAAGCTTGTAACAGAGGCTGTCATGAGGAAAGCTCCACCGGAGCGGTCGGGGGGAAACTGTCCCACACGAATTGTAAATAAACAAGCCAGCCTGAGAAGGCAGGTGTGGCACAACCTCCCTCAGTGTGCTTGGAGAGAAGAAGGTGTCCAACAGCGTCCAACAGTGTAGCACGCTCCACAAAAGAGTGGAGGAGGGGCACCTCCCTACTCGAACTCTAAATAAAAAAGGACTGCAATTGCAACAGGTGGGTAGGGATGTATACTGGAGAAGACAAAAAGGGCATGCACCCAGGAGAACTCTACATAAACAAAGCCTGTAGGGCTAGGTGAGTGTAAATCTCACTCCTGAGATCTGCAATAAATAAAGCCTGCAGCAGCAGCTGGCTGACAGTAGGTGGCAGGTGAGCCGCAGCCTCAGATAGACATTCACAAAGCTGTCTCCAGACTCCTTTTTTTTTCCCCTTTGATGAGACAATGACAGAAATACTACTCAAACACCAACACCAGGAATGGATGCTGAAGGACTAACACCAAAACTATTAAGACTCAAACTGTATTACATTTGAACTTGGGATATCTTTCTTTTTTTCTTTTTTCCCCCTTTGATGAGACAACAACAGAACTACTACTCAGACACCAACACCAGGACTGGATGCTGAAGGACTAACACCAAAACTATTAAGACTGAAACTTTATTGCATTTGAACTTGGGAATTTTTTTTATCCTCTCTCTGTCTCTCTAATACCTGTTTAGCTCACTGTTGATTAGTACACTATCTCTCCCTGTCTATTTCTTTGGCTCTGTTTTTTGTTTTGTTTTCTTTTGTTTTCCCTTTTTCTTTACGTTCTTTGCTTTCCCTCTCCTCTCACCCTTCCATTCTAGATATCATCATTATTACTATTACAAGCTAGACAATATTGAATTACACACAGTACAGGGACAGTAACAGTAGCAAGGGGAATGAAGGGAAGATGGAAAAAAGGAGGGAAAATATTTTCCCCCAAAAAATAAATTAGGACAGGAACCAGAGGGAAATGAAAACAGATGCCCAGATCCAAACTCCAACAAAACAAAGATAAACTATGCCAAAGAACCCAATGAAGCCCACAAGAACAACCTGAAAGAAGATATCCTGCAAGTAATCAATGAGAATTTTATAGAGATGATACTGGATATGGTCAACTAAAATGTACAGAGACACTCAAGAAATTCCAAGACAACAAAAATAGAGAATTTGAGAAAGCACAAGAACAAATAAAAGAAACTATAGAGGCACTATATAAACACCAAAGTGAAACAAAGAACACAATAAATAAAGAGATAAATGAACTCAGGACAAAAATAGACAATATTAAAGAGGAAGTGACTCAGGATATGGAAAACCTCAGAAAAAAGAACGAAACAGAAATGCAAAAAAAAATGAAGGCCAATCCAGCAGACTAGAACAAGCAGAAGACAGAATCTCAGAACTCAAAGATGAAATGGTAATTAAAGGAAATATTAGTTAAACAACTCAAGACTGTGAAAAGAAAATGCAAGAACTTACTGACTCCATCAAAAGACCAAACCTGAGAATCATGGCCATTGAAGAAGGAGAAGAGGTGCAAGCAATAGGAATGCATAATATATTCAACAAAATAATAACAAAAAATTTCCCAAATCTAGAGAAAATATGCCCATACAGATACAGGAAGCCTCCAGAACACCAAACAGACCAGACTAAAATAGAACTACCACTCAACATATTATCACTAAAAGAACAAGTACAGAGACTACAGAAAGAATATTGAAGGCTGTAAGAGAGAAAAAACAAATAACATACAAAGGTAAATCCATCAAAATCACAGCAGACTTCTCAACAGAAACATTAAAAGTAAGAAGAGCTTGGGGTGAGGTCTTCCAGGCACTGAATGAAAATAACTTCAACCCTAGGATACTCTACCCAGCAAAACTATCATTCAAAATAGGTGGAGCAATAAAAGTTTTCCATGATAAGCAGAAACTAAAACAATATATGACCACAAAGCCACAACTACAAAAGATTCTTCAAGGGATTCTGCACACAGAAAGTGAAACCCAACATAACCATGAAAGGGCAGGCAGTACCAAAATACAGGAAAAGAAAAAGCAAGAAAGTAAAGAGTAACATCGATTTAGCTACACACAATCAAATCCTCAAACAACTAAGACAACTAAATGGCAGGAATCACTACATACCTACCAATACTAACACTTAATGTAAATGGACTTAATTCCCCAATCAAAAGGCACCATTTGACAAACTGGATTAAAAAGGAAGATCCAACAATCTGTTGCTTACAGGAGACACATCTCATCAAGAGAAATAAGCATAGGCTTAGGATGAAAGGCTAGAAGAAGATTTACCAAGCCAATGGCCCCCAAAAAACAGGCAGGAGTAGCAATACTTATCTCAGACAAAGTAGACTTCAAACCTACATTGATCAAACGGGATAAAGAAGGACATTCCATACTAATAAAAGGAGAAATAGACCAAAAGGAAATAACAATTATCAACCTATATGCACCCAATGTCAATGCACCCAATTTCATCAAACATACCCTGAAGGACCTAAAAGCATATATTAGCTCTAACACAGTGGTAGTGGGAGACTTTAACACCCCACTATCATCAATAGATAGGTCATCCAAATCAATAAAGAAATTCTAGATCTAAAGCATACCATAGGAGCTGGGATGTAGCTCAGTGGTACAGCACTTGCCTAGCACATGTGAAGCCCTGGGTTTGATCCCAGCACCAAAAAAGAAAAGACAAAAAAAAACCTCTCCCCTAAAACATACCATAGATCAAATGGACCTAGTTGATGTCTACAGAACATTTTATCCAACTTCTACACAATATACATTTTTCTCAGCAGCCCACAGAACTTTCTCCAAAATAGATCATATCCTAGGGCACAAAGCAAGCCTCAGAAAATATGAGAAAATAGAAATTGTACCATGCATTCTATCTGATCACAATGCATTAAAACTAAATATCAACAACAAAAATAAAGACAAAAAACATGCAAACAGCTGGAAATTGAACAACTCATTGCTTAATGAACATTGGGTCATTGATGAAATAAAAGAGGAGATCAAAAAGTTCCTAGAAGTCAATGAAAATGAAAACACAACCTACAGGAACCTATGGGACACAACAAAGGCAGTCCTGAGAGGAAAGTTTATAGCCATGAGCACATATATTTAAAAGACTGAAAGATCTCAAATCAATGACCTAATGATACATCTCAAACTCCCCTAGAAAAACAAGAACAAGAAAATCCCAAAACAAATAGGAGAGAAATAATAAAAATAAGAGCTGAAATCAATGAAATAGAAACCCAAAAAAACTACACAAAGAATTAATGAAGCAAAAAGTTGGTTCTTTGAAGAAATAAACAAGATCAATAGACCCCTAGCAAACCTGACTAAAATGAGGAAAGAAAAAACCCAAATCAGTAAAATCAGGAATGCAAAATGGGAGATAACAACAAATACCATGGAAGTCCAGGAAATCATCAGAGACTACTTCGAGAACCTATATTCAAATAAATTTGAAAATCTTAAAGAAATGGACAGATTTCTAGATACATATGATCATCCAAAAATGAACCAAGAGGATATTAATCACCTGAATAGATCTATAATACAAAATGAAATTGAAGCAGCAATCAAGAGTCTCCCCAAAAAGAAAAGTCTCCCCAAAAAGAAAAGTCCAGGACCTGATGGATTCTCTGCTGAATTCTATCAGACCTTTAAAGAACTGACACCATCCCTCCTTAAACTGTTCCATGAAATAGAAAGGGAAGGAAAACTGCCTAACACATTTTATGAAGCCAGTATTACACTTACCCCAAAACCAGGCAAAGACACCTCCAAAACTATAGGCCAATCTCCTTAATGAACATTGATGCAAAAATCCTCAATAAAATAACAGCAAACTGAATTCAACAACACATCAAAAAGATTATTCACCACAACCAAGTAGGCTTCATCCCAGGAATGTAGGGGTGGTTCAACATACGAAAATCAATAAATGTAATAAACCACATTAACAGAAGCAAAGACAAAAACCACTTGATCATCTCAATAGATGCAGAAAAAGCCTTTGATAAGATCCAACATCATTTCATGATAAAAGCTCTAAGAAAACTAGGAATAGAAGGAAAGTACCTCAACATTATAAAGGCTATATATGACAAACCTATAGCCAACATTATACTTAACGGAGAAAAACTGAAACCATTCCCTCTAAAATCAGGAACCAGACAAGGATGCCCACTATCTCCACTCCTACTCAACATAGTACTGGAATTCCTAGCCAGAGCAATTAGGCAAGAAGAGGGAATAAAAGGAACACAAATAGGTAAAAAAAAAAAAACTGTCAAAAATATCCCTATTTGCAGACGCTATGATCCTATACCTTAAACAGCCAAAAAAACTACTCAAAAGTTCCTAGACACCATCAACAGCTATAGCAAGGTAGAGGGTACAAAATTAACATAGAAAAATCATTAGCATTTTTATACACTAATAATGAACAAACTGAGAAAGAATATATGAAAATAATCCCATTTACAATAGCCTCAAAAAAATCAAATACCTAGGTGTAAACCTAACAAAAGATGTGAACTACCTCTACAAGGAAAACTATAAAGTTCTGAAGAAAGAGATTGAGGAAGACTATAGAAAGTGGAGAGATCTCCCATGCTCATGGATTGGTAGAATCAACATAGTAAAAATGTCTATACTCCCAAAAGTAATCTACATGTTTAATGCAATTCCCATCAAAATCCTAATGACATTCATTAAAGAGATTGAAATCCACTGTTAAATTTATTTGGAAACACAAGAGACCACGAATAGCCAAGGCAATACTCAGTCAAAAGGACAATGCAGGAGGTATCACAATACCTGACTTCAAACTATATTACAAAGCAATAGCAATAAAAACAGCATGGTACTGGCACAAAAACAGACATGAAGACCAGTGGAACAGAATAGAGGACCCAGATATGAAGCCACACAACCATAACCAACTTGTCTTTGACAAAGGCACTAAAAATATACAATGGAGAAATAGCAGCCTCTTCAATAAAAACTGCTGGGAAAACTGGTTAGCAGTCTGCAAAAAACTGAAACTAGATCCATGTATATCACTCTATACCAATATTAACTCAAAATGTATCAAGAATCTTAATATCAGACCCCAAACTCTAAAGTTGGTAGAGGAAAGAGTAGGAAATACTTTGGAACTAATAGGTACAGGCAAGGACTTCCTCAATGGAACCCCAGCAGCTCAGCAACTGAGAGATAGCATAGATAAATGGGACTTTATAAAACTAAAAAGCTTCTGTACAAAAGAAATGGTCTCTAAACTGAAGAGACCACCCACAGAGTGGGAGAAAATATTTGCCAGCTACACATCAGACAAAGGACTGATAACCAGAATATATAGGGAACTTAAAAAACTAAATTCTCCCAAAACTAATGAACCAATAAAGAAATGGGCAAGTGAACTAAACAGAGCTTTCTCAAAAGAAGAAATTCAAATGGCCAGAAAACACATGAAAAAATGCTCACCATCTCTAGCAATAAAGGAAATGCAAATTAAAACCACACTAAGATTCCACCTCACCCCTGTTAGAATAGCCATCATCAGCAACACCACCAACAACAGGTGTTGGCGAGGATGTGGGGAAAAAGGAACCCTCTTACACTGTGGTGGGAATGTAAACTAGTACAACCACTCTGGAAAAAAAATTTAGAGGCTTTTTAAAAATCTAAACATAGATCTGCCATATCCAGCAATACCACTCTTGGGGATATACCCATAAGACTGTGACACAGGTTACTCCAGAGGCACCTGCACACCCATGTTTATTGAAGTGCTATTCACAATAGCCAAGTTATGGAAACAGCCAAGATGCCCCACTGTTGACGAATGGATTAAGAAAATGTAGTATTTATACACAATGGAATACTACTCGGCCATGAAGAAGAACGAAATCTTATCATTTGCAGGTAAATGGATGGAACTGGAGAACATCATCCTGAGCAAGGTTAGCCAGGTCCAGAAGACCAAAAATCATATGTTCTCCCTCATATGTGGACATTAGATCAAGGGCAAACACAACAAGGGGATTGGACTTTGAGCACAAGAGAAAGTGAGAGCACACAAGGAAGGTATGAGGATAGGCAAGAAACCCAAAAGAAACAAGATAGCATTTGATGTCCTCAATGCAAAGGAACTAATGCAGAAACTTTAAAGCAACTGAGGCCAATAGGAGAAGGGGACAAGGAACTAGAGAAAAGGTGAGATCAAGAAGAATTAACCTAGAAGGTAACACCCCCACACAGGAAATCAATGTGAGTCAACTCCCTGTATAGCTATCCTTACCTCAACCAGCAAAAACCCTTGGTCCTTCCTATTATTGCTTATACTCTCTCTTCAACAAAATTAGAGATAAGGGCAAAATAGTTTCTGCCTGGTAGTGGGGGAGAAATGACCCAATCATTGTATGCACATATGAGTAAAAGAAATAAAAATAAATAAATAAAACCAATGGGGGGAAAAAAAGACATATACATGTAAGGTGTTTTCTGTGGGGTTTTTTTTCTTTTTTTTTTAATTTTTATTATTTTATGCTTCATAAAAACACTTGAAGTAATCCGCTAAGAGGAGGTGTGAAAAAAAATCATTCCCTTTGAGGGGTGGCGGGAGGCCACTGGTCACCCTTAACGCTTCAGCCAGGTAGGTCGCATGGAGGCCTTGCTGGGAGGTCCCTTGCTCCTCCCCAGCCGCGATGTTGCGGGAGGCGATGAGGACGCGGTGCTGTGGTGCGGTTCCCACCCTTGTGATCGATCCGCCCTCCCGGCGGTTTGCCTCCGGGGGCATCCACGCGGCAGCTTTGCTCAGACACTGAAAATGGTACCGGGGCCCCGGGGAGGGCCCGTGCCTGCGCAGCCTCTCGCTTCTCGGCGTCACTGCTCCACGAGGTCCCCGCGGGATTCCACCACAAAGTGATGGAGCTTTTTTCTGAGGGGCTCCCTTGCCCTTGAGGGGTTTTTTCAGGGCTTGCTTGGCGACCGCTGCACTGGTAGAGTCACACGATGAGGGTGGAGTTTGGGGAGTTCGGCTGCTTCGGATTTTGGGTTTGGAAAAGGTGACAGGGGACCTTTGCTGTTCCTCTTGGGGTTGGTGTTCCCGACTTTCCTTTTCTCTTCTCGTTTCCTGCAGATCCCGGCTAATGCGCCCCCCTGGCGTTTGACTTCGTGATGTGCAACCGAGTTCTCCTCCTGCAGGGGGAACGCATCCCAGAGCTTTTATTAGGGCCATGAAGGAGTAGATCTTCGATTGCCCAGCAAACACGTTCTCCTCTAGCCATGGCCCCGCTCTGTCACCGCCTGGGATCTCTCGGGAAATCGAACCCTTCTTACTCTTTAATGGAGATAACTCATCTGAGCTCCCACACGTGTAGTTTCTAATGTCTTAGGAATGAATAAATAGCTTTAGGATACTGTACCCACTATCCTTGGGTGCGAGGTGAGTTCAACTGTGGTGCCTTTGCCTAATGGGAAATGTTAATTCTCTCAGCATTTCCTCAAGCACCTGGGCTATAGTTGATACTGTGTAAAGTGACCTTGGCTTCTATTTCTCACGTGGGTGGATTCCAAGCACAAAATCCAGTAAGTTTCTAGCCATAACTGCTGTTGGATAGTTGTTCAGTTGGTACTTACTGATAAATCTAAGCTCAGATAAATTCTGAAAATATCTACAACTTTCTTAAAAACAATTTTAAATCCACTTAAATAGGCTTCAACGGCATAAGCTAACAACTCCAGTAATACTGTGTTGAAAATCTAAGAGTTTTTCAACTAGGCATGGTAACTCACATCTTTAATCCCAGCTACTCAGCAGATATAGATCAGGACGATCACAGTTCTAGGCTAGCCTGAGCAAAAAGTTAGCAAGACTCCTCCCTACCCACCCCACCCCCAATCTAAAAAAACATGTCTGTAATCCCATCTATTCAGGAGGCACAGGTACGAGGATTGAGCCCAGCAAAAAGCATGAGACCCTATATGAAAAATATCTAAAGCAAAAGTGGCTTGTGTCATGACACAAATGGCACAGTGCTTGCTTAGCAGGTGCAAGGCTCTGAGTTCAAACATTACTGCCAAAAAAAAAAATGAAATAAACCTAAAAGGTTTTCAAGTCTCCTAAGTTTATATATCACTGTCTTCCAAATATTATATTTTCAAGCTACCCTCTCTCATTACTTCTTATGTTCAATAAAAGCTGACCTTGTGGCTCTCACTAGGATGTAAACATTCGGGAGTCAACTTCTTTGATTAGCCAGCAGTCCCCAACATTTTGTAGAGTTTGGTGAATTCCTCCCAATTCCATTTAGCTGGCCGGGAAAGACCACAAATGGAAGAGAAAGAAACAGAGAACATCAACAAGCCATCTTGATAAAGGACAAACCAAGAATAAATCACGAAGTGGCTGTCAATAGAAATTTAAAGCACAAAATTTTATTTTCTTTTTAATCTGTTGCTATAAAGTATCAGGCATCTCCAGAAACAGAGTGGATCTGACAGTTTTGTGTTGACGTTCACATTTCCCGTTATAGACACCTCTCATATCTGTCCTGAAGCAAAAATAAATTTCCCTTTTTAAGCTTTTGATGATAAAAATCTCATCTGAAGCCTCATAAATGATCCTTTATTATCTATATTAATAATGAATAAATGTCTTTTGAATACCTCTGATCTTTCCCATTAATAGTGCCAGATGTATTATAGATAACCTTTGATTTAACAGCACAAACTCTGAAACAATATTGAACACTAAAGAGCTGAGCCCCTGGAGTTTCTGAGGTCAGAATTATTCACATTTCTTTCAGTTCTATGTGTCCATTAGGTGACACTAACACCTACCAATATTTATATTTTTGCCCCCTAAAACCCAAACTCATAATTTTTTATTTTCAGCAGTCATTTAATTTTCACACATTCCATGTTCCTTCCCCTACTTTTTTCTAGTGTGAGCTAAAAAACTCAATGAGACAGAATTTAAATCAGTCATGCAACTTTCTGCTTCACTTCTTTCTGTTTTTTAAGTAAAATTAGTCTCTTACTACTGCATGTCCAGCTGGAAAAACTCCAGTTGGAAAGATTCTAACTATTTTTTAAAAGTAAGAATCATTAATGAGAATTTTGGTTGTTGCTTCTTCAGATGTTTTAGTCAACATCATAGGTCACCCTTTAGCAAATGCCCTCCTACTCCATCACAGGACCTTATAGATGAAGGTCAAGGTGGCCTCTGCCAAGTCACAGAACATTCCAGGGAAAAGGCTCAGCAATACCCCAGATTTCTCACTCCACTCAGCGTTCTTTACCATATTCCAGGTTCAACCCCTTCCACAGGCCTCTGTTCTTGTACTGGGAGCTGGAATACTACAGAAAGAAGTCATTGGTTTTTGGCTCACTCTGGGAAAGTACAATAAGGAAGGGAAAGGATAGGGACAAGAAAGAAAGGTTACATATTCCCTTTGGAAACATATGCCTTAACAATTGGCCTAACATTGTATAATTATTTAGAATGAGGAATTTTTTAGACTCCAGTATACTTATGTCCACTATCTAGGAATATGGGGTATCAAAATATCTGGGAAGTTGAGGTGAGAGCACTTATCTCACAGGTGATAAGACCCCATTGGAGGTGAATAAGAACCTAGCTAAGAACTCTGTAGGATCCCAGAACCTAACTTGGATGAGCAATGATTCATTTTTAGAATGCTACTGTACTACTAAGCACAGAAATGGGGCAGAAGATGGGAAAGGGGGTAAGAAGAAGCGTGGTTTGGTGATCATAGCCAGACAGGGTAGGAGTACTGTGACCTAAGGGCTGGCCAGGCAGTTGTGCAGACAGGCTCTGGCCTGTGAGGCAGCAGAGGAGACTTCAGGGCAGAGGGATGGGGAATGCTGGAGTCCAGTGAGTTGGATTTCTGGACTCACCATGAGGAACATGATACAAATCCAAATTCACGTGGATAAAGAAGACTTTCACATACTTCCGCCATTTTGATTCTAACTCGAGACCCCTAGATGGAGGTCAGCAATGGAATGTCTTTGCGAATGTGGGGACAAATGGAGAAACAGAGCTGTGAGTGGCATCATGGATCACCCTCATCCTACTGCCACCCTCATCCTGCTGTCAACCTCATCCTGCTGTCACCCCTGTCCTGCTGTCACCCTCATCCTGCTGTCAACCTCATCCTGCTGCCATCCCCGTCCTGCTGTCACCCTCATCCTGCTGTTACTCTCATTCTACTGTTACCCCTCATCTTATCAGTACAGCTTTATTTCTTCCTATCTCTGCATCTCATCTTTGTGAAAACTGGACTATTAAGATTCTCCAAGCACCTTCCCATTTCCTAAATCATTATCCACTTTCATTTACTATTTTTGCCTTACCAATACACACATGCTCACTTACACACAATATTGACTTGAGGTAATCTTTCCAGTTCTACAAGACCAACTGCAAATCCCATGTCTTCATCACAACTTTCTGGATTCAACACACATGCAATATTCCCACTTAAGTAGGAACCAAATCCTCCCTTCTCTGAATTATAATATAATTTTATTTGTGTGTCTCTGATCTCTTGATATTTTGCTCTATGATTGAATTATTTGCATCTTCCAAGTTAATATTTGGCATGCAGCTGTGCATACATCTCCTATGCTCCGCCCATGATCACATGCTTCCCACTAGTGTGGGACTTCGAGAGTCATGCGGTAACTCTGAGCCAGCACACAGAGTGTGAGAGCCAACTCCATGTAAACTATTTCAGCACTGGTTCTGTTGCTGTCAGTGTAATCCCTAACCTTTACATGATTTCCTCAGGTTAAGGAATGGGTTTCTCTGACTTTTTTGGCCCTGTCTCTTCTTCCTGATCTGCGTGCTGCATGACTTTTCAGTTTAATGGGTGTCACTGGATTTGCTTTGCTGCACAGTTCCCCCTCCCCTTCTCCACATTGACCTGCGTTTTCTGGATAATGGCACAGTCACCAGCAGCATGAGCGATCTCCATTCTGTTTGCATTGCTTCCTTTTTTTTTTTTTCCCTAGGCTCCCAGGGAGACCTCACTGGAATTAGCCAAGGAGGAGCTCAGAGGTGAGTTGTTTCCGTACAAGAAAAACTGAAGGGAAAACAGATTCAGTCAAACAGTTCATGCCCTCAATCTTCATGTCTAACAAAAAAAATTTATATAGGCCAAATTTGTAACCTGTATATCTGAAAAGTCCAAGCCCATTGAACTGCTGAAAAACTTTTTAACCTATATATGAAGTCATTAGAATAAAATCACTTGATCAACACTATGTATACTGTCTACCATAGTTATGGAGAAATATCCACTCAAAAAAAAAACCACTTCCTTGATATTTTTTAAATTATAGAGAAAACACATTTCAATCAAGCATCAAAATGTCTGAAGTAGAAATGTTTGTACACGTGTGCATGGTTACATATAACTATGTTAATGTTAAAATGAATATTGGGTTATAGAAGTGACGAGTGGCAAAGGGGAGCTGGTCTTGACCTGCTGAATACAGAGATAAGTTTTAAATCATTTTGAAAATAAATAATCTTAGCATTTTAGCCTTAGAACTTAAAAAAATCTCAATTTGTTCAATAACAAATTAGGCACAAAAGTAATAGCTGTGTGTCCACAGAAAATGATAGCATGTGGGCTTGAATTTACAATGGTACAATACATGTGATCCACTGAAAAAGCATTCGGAAGCAGAAGCAAAAGATTCACTACTGGAATTATGCAAGTTTCAATTCATGCATAAAGCTGCTTGTTCACAGTCAAAAGCAAGATGGCAGTGATAATTAATTAGAGAATTCAGAACCATGCTTTTCATCTCTCACAGACATTTTATAAATGCAGATGATAAACTGCTCATCTGAAGTGTTCAAGCTCATTGGATGATTGGACAAAAAGAGAAGCCATGAACAGATGTGGCTCTTTCAAATAAGTAACCATGTTGTTTGCAAATGGAAAAAATTTAAAAGGCAAGACTTAGTTGATAGACTTAGAAGTTGTTGTAACTTCTATTTTACATTTCACTATACTGTATTAACCTATTTATTTGTCTATCTCCACCACCAGGGTATCACCTCTGAGAGCCAGGATGGAGTCAGCCTTGTTTGTTGAAGTTTGCATTGTGACTAGTAAAGCTCAGTAAGCATTGGACAAATGAACCAAATGAGCTAAATGAACTAAATTAATTTATAATTGAGATGAATATCTGAAAGTGACTATAAAGATAACTGTAAGTGTGCTCTGCGTTAGATAGATGGGAAAAGGATGGACTGATGTTATCACCTGCTGTAACTAATCCAGAGATGTGATAGGATCAGTGAACACCGAAAAGAGATGGCTCCATGTGGATCCTCTGCAAAAGGCTGGCCCTGACCATCACCAGGATTGGTCCTGGGCCCAATCTCTGCTCAGCAAATACTGACCAGAACAACAGATTACAGATGTGTACAGGATACATAAAGAACTCTCAAAACTCAACAAGTAGGGAAAAAAAACAGCCAAAAATGGGCAAAAGATTTGGACAGACACTTTGCCTACGAAAATCCATAGCTGGAAAGTGAACACATAAAAGGGTGTGCAAATTAGGAACACACAAGTTAAAAAGCAACAATGAGACCCCACTATCACTTACTAGGATGGCTAAGATTAAAAAGACTGACCATAGAAAGTATTGAGGAGAATGTGGAGGACTAGAACATTCACACACTGCTGATGGAGATGCAAAATGGGACAACACTTAAAACAATTTAACAGCTTAACAGTTTCTTAAAAAGATAAGCATACCCCAGCACTCCAAGATATATACCAAGATATATACCCAAGAGAAAACAAATATATAGCCATACAAATATTTGTACTTGAATGTTCAAAATAGTTTTTTTTTTATAGTCCAAAACTGCATAATCCAAATTTTCATCATTGGGGAAGTGATAAACCACCAATATATACACAGAAGCCAGACAAAGCAGAATACATACTATATAATTCCATCTTACATAAAAGTCTTAAAAATGCAGAGTCATTTCTAAAGACACAAAGTACATCAGCGAATTGTGATTTGGGACATAGCAAGAGGTATAATAGGAAGAATTTCCCAGGGGCCTGATGGAACTTTGGACAGATGGTCATGTTCTCTATATGGATTGTGTTTCTGGTCTCATGGGCAGAGATGTATGGATGTCTAAACTCACACAACTGTACACTTTAAATATGTGTAGTTTATTATTATGTTAGTTGTACCTCGATAAAACTGTTTTCTTTTAGTGGGACAAGGTGCAGACACTAGGACCTGGAAAAGGAGAAAATGGAAGAAATGTTGAGATGGCAGAGTTCAGACCATGAGTCAAAAGACAGAGATGTTAGCAATGCTTTTTCAACTGAGTTTAGTAGCTACATGTGCAGCAGGGCTGCTAGCGAGGCAGGAGACACGGGAAGAACAGAAAGAAAAGAGTAGATGGGTATCAAGCTTGGGTCCTGGGGATCAAGAAAACATAGAGGAAAATCAGAAGAGAATCCACAGAGAAATATTTTGTTTTATTAGTGTTTTATATATATACATATATATATGTATGTATGTATGTATAAATATGCACATATGTGCATATAATTTAAATAAAGTGTTAAATCCATTCAAAAAATCAAAAAGGTACTATAAAGACTGGAGGATCCGTGTCAGAAATGTCATTTTTTCATCTGTGTATGCGAGGTGGCAGCTGATTGCAGCAAGAAATGTAGTGTTTTCAAAAATTCTATAGATTGTGTTTAGAAGAAAAAAAAATTATTCTACATGCTACCTTGAGTTATGGAGCAGAGAAAGATGAGAAATCAACAAAGTACCCACATAGGCAATAGCTGAATATTACTGGGGGTGGGGGCTCAAGAAGAAAATAGATTTAGACCATGTAAGTCTCAAAAAGATTTAAAAAAAAAAAGAAAGGAAGCTAAAGAACATGACAAGGAAAAGCTGTTGATCAGTGCAGCAGCTGGACTTTCAACAGCCAGCTGTGTGAGGAAATATTAACTATAATCTGAACAACTGCTTTAGCTAGAGACACTTCAGAAGCACACACAACCAGACAGTATGACTACCCAGCTTGCTCCCACTGGTCCATCATTCAACAATATTCAGTGAGTAGCTAACATGTGTCAGGAAAGTGCTAAGCCCCAGAGGTACCGTGGAGCAAAGATGAACCCAGTCCTTTGTCTCACGTGGCTAACAGTCAAGGAAAGAAGATAAATAAATGACTGCATATATAATCATAAACAGTGGTGACTACTACAAAGGAACTCACCCAGAAAATCAGTGGATATCAGTAAACTATCAGTTAGTAATAGAATCCAAAAAGGTGATTGGAGCATGGTAGGAAAGTGAGTGTGGTGGTTCACTCCTGCAATCCCAGTACTTGAGAGTCTGAGGCAGAACGATCTTGAGTTCAAGGCAAGCCTGGGCTACATAATGAGACCCTTTTTCCAAAAAAAAAGAATCATTAAGAAAACAGTAGAGCAGGATCATCAGAAAGCCCAAGGCAGAGCTTTCAGGACTGCAGCATTTGATGCAGGCCAGAAGAGGCTGCCAGGGACAGTGAAGGAGTACACAGATGTCAGTAGCGTGCAATTAGACAGATGTCTAATTTGAGCTCAAAGTTCAAATTAGAGGGCATCTAAAATATCAGTTGGTTTAGCTACATGAAAGCCACTGTTGAAATGTCAAGAGATATTTTGATGGATCTGACAAGGGGAGAAATAATCAGGATTCAGAGGCAGTGTAGGTTAAGAGAGGCATTTGGATTTTGTTGCTTGGTGTGCTTTTCTTTGAATGAAGAGGCTTAAGTAATGGGAGAAGAGAATTAAAATTGAGAGAATTAGCAAACTCATCTAAAGGTTATATGCAGAGACAAGAGTCAGCATAGCCAACATAATATCAAAGAGGACTGACTACAAGACTTACCTCTAAGCTATCATAATCAAGACAATAGCAAAAAAGTAGACAAATAGATCAATCTAACAGAATAGAAAGTCTAGAAACAAACTCATATAAATGCAGTCAGTAGATCTTTGAAAAAGAAGCAAAGGCATTATAATACAACACACATAGTCTTTTTAACAAATGTTACTGGAACAACTCAACATCTACATGCAAAAAAAAAAAAACGACACAAATCTTAGACTTTCCCCCAAAGCTAATTAAAAATATATCATAGACCTAACTGTAGCATACTATAAAGCTCCTAGGAGCTAACATAGGTGACAATTTAGATGACCTGGAGTATGACAAAGACCTTTCAGATACAAAACTAAGTGCATGATCCATGAAAGAAAGAATTGATAACCTGGTATTGATTAAAACTTAAAAGTTCTGTTCTGCAAGAGAATGAGAAGTCAACCCACAGATGGGGAGAAAATATTTGCAAAAGGTACATTGGGTAAAAAATTTTTGTCCAAAATAGACAAAGTACTCTTAAAAGTCAATAGGAAAACAACAATTAAAAATAGGCAAAAGACTTGAACAGACATCTCACTAAAGAAGATCGACAGATGATCAATAAGCATGTAAAAATATGCTCAACATCATATGTCTTTAAAGAATTGCAAATTAAAACAATAGTGAGATAATGTGCAACTGTTAGAATGGCCAAACATCTGACAGTGACAATACCAAACACTGGTGAGGACATGGAGGAACAAGAACTCTCACTCATTGCTAGTGGGAAAGCAACATGGTACCGCCACTTGGGAACACTGTCAGGCAATTTCTTACAAAACTAAATGTACTCTTACCGAGCAATCCAGCCCTTGTTCTTGTTAGTACTCACCCAAATAAGTTAAAAACTTATGTACACACAAAAACCTGCACATAAAAGTTTGTACATTTATTCATAATTGCTAAAAACTGAAAGAAATTGAGATGTCCTTCAATAGGTGAATGGGTAAACCATTCACCTATTCAGACAATGCAATATTATTCAAAATAAAAGGAAAGAGTTATCAAGTCATGGAAAGATGCAGAGGAAACTTAAATGCACATTACTAAGTGAAGGAAGCAATCTGAAACAGTTACATTCTGTATGATGCTTACTATATGGTAATTTTAAAAAGGTAAAACTGTAGATGGCAAAAAGATCAGGGCTTGCCAAGAGTTGGGGAAGGAAGAGATGAATAGGTAGAGCACAGAGGATTTTTAAGGTGGTGAAACTACTCTGCATGAGATATAATAGTGGATATATGTAACTAAATATTTGTTAAACCCTACAATTGCAGCAACAAGAGTGAATCCTAATGTGAACTATGGACTTTGGGTAATGATGTGTCATTGTAATGTAACTGTAAACCCAAGTTCATTGCTCACCACTCAAAAAGTTCCATGACTAGCAGATAATTTGTTAGGGCAAGGAATAAAGATTTATTTGGAAAGCTGGTCAACCAAAGAAGATGGAGGCTATCTTCAACAAACATCATCTTGCTTAGGGGCTGCATAAGGAGATGTGGGGAGGCATGTCAGAGAGGTAGATGCCAGGTTAGTTACAAATTCCTGGTGGTCGTTTTGTCTGATGCACGAGTTGCTGTTATCTGTAGGTCACTGGCTGTTCTGGGTTCTATAAATCTAAAGAAAAGTTTCTGCTTAGAAAGTGTATGTCTGTGTCTTTTCTGTTCTTTTTCCCAGGAATAGCTACTTCTGAGCTTAATAATTAGGATAAAAGGGGCTTTTTCCCAAAAGAATGGGGAAAGACAGCAAAAAGCTATTTTTCCCCAAAGGAGGGCAGGGAAGAGAGAAAAAAGCAACTTTCCCCAGAGGAGGGGGCAGATAACATTCCCTGGAGAGCAGTTCTTTTTTCTTTTCTTTTTAACAGTTTTATTAAAATTTTGAATTATCATGCATTAATAATACAAGGGGAGCTTATTATGCTAATTCCTTATATGTGTGCAGTGTACTTTGAGCAAGTTCATGTTCTCCATTATATTCTCATCCCCCTTCTCTCCTTTTTTTCAGACTGTGTTTGGTGGGTTTCATTACACTGTCTTCCTGTGTATATATGTAGTGAACTTCCATCCTCTTCACTCCTCAGAATCCTTTCCTTTCCCCACTCCTGTTCATCGCCCCTTCCCCCAGACAGTCCCCCTTCCAGAAATCAGTCAGAGATGTCATCAACAGAAAAGCCAGTGGAAAGTGGAAGACTAATAATGTATTCCCCAGCTGTGTGACTTCTAAATGTACTGATTTTTTTTAATGCCAACTGAGAGCAAGTGAAGCTAGAGGGTTTCTTTAGGTTTTCTTTGATAACAGTTAAGTCCTGTATTGTAACAAGTGCCCTACTCTGGGGAAGGACATAGAGCAAGCTCAGAGCTCAGGAGATTGAACACATGTGGAGATAAGAGTACCTGGGAACTCTTTCTCTTCCACTCAATTTTTCTGTGAACCTAAAAAAAATCTATTTAAAAAAGAAAACTTAGGAAGAGAGTTCAAATACAAAACAGAGAGGGAAACTGTTAAGATCCTGACAGGTGAGAATGAATATAATGGTAAGCACCCATGAAGACAATGGATTTAACACCTGGATGGAACTTCTGCCTTCACAAGTGAGAAGGAGGAAGTAGTTAATGAAGATGTAGACATCTGATAGCAAGATGGTGTTCATGGATCCTGGTGAGAGTTCAAGAATTGTCTGCTATGTTATTTTATTTTATTTATTTATTTTTTGTTGGTACTAGAGTTTGAACTCAGGGCCTCATACTAGACAAGTGTTCTACCACTTGAGCCACACCTCCAGCCTTTTTTTATTTACTTTATTTTTCACATAGGTTCTTTTTTTTTCATGCTTAACTCATCTTTCTTTTCTTTTCTTTTCTTTTTTATTATCACAGGGCTGGTAGAGTGGCTCAAGCAGTATGAGGCCCTGAGTTCAAACCTCAGTGCTACAAAAAAAATGTTATTATCATATTATTGTTGTACTTGGGGTTACATTGTGACATTTATAAAAGTTATTACAATATATCATAGTTAAACTCACCCCTCCATCATTCTCCTTTATCCCTCCTCCCCCCACTCCTGGAATAGTTTCAACAGATCTCATTTTCCATTTATATACATGGGTACGTACTATTTCCGCCATATTCACCCTCCTACACCCTTTCCTTATATCTTCCTCCCTCCTACTGGTACCAACACCCAGACAGGAACTGTTTTACCTTCCTGTTCTCCATTTTTGAGAAAAGGCATTTTTATTTGTTTTAGATATCTACACAGGGAGTTTCACCGAGACATTCCTTGTACATATGTATATAACCCAAATTGGCTCTATTATGCTCTTTTCTGTCTTAGTCTCCTTCTTATATTTTTCACATAGGTTCTTGCACAGTTTTCTCCAGGAGAGTCTCAGACCATGATCCTCCTACATATGCCTCCCATGTGGCTGGGATTACAGATATAGGCCACAATGCCCAGCTTATTTTTTGAGATAGGATCTTGCTAACTTTTACCCAGTCTGGCCTCCACCATGGTCTTCTCTCATCTTTACCTCCCATATAACTGGGAAAGAATTGTTTGTTTTCAGGCTCTAGAAAGATAGTCTTCAGCCTTTGATATTTAAGAAAAAGGTTATAAAAATGCCCACATCTGTTCTCCAGGGCTGTAGGAATTAAATTGAAAAATAAATATAATGTAAATTACTATCCTAACTAGAGATTTAGTCTTTCCCAGGTAGTAAGTAAGGAGAATGTGCAGGCCTCAAGAGCGTTATTTTATAAATAGGGCATTTATGGCTTCAGTAATTGGAAGTTATTGGAGGGTTGGGAAAAGGAAGTAAAGGTGTTTAAATGGTTATTCTAGGGATGCATGTGCACATGAATGTGCATGTGTGTGTCTCAACAAATATAAATCTAAACAGCCTTTGCCAGCAAAAGGAAAAGTATTTTAATGATCAGCCATCACAGAGCTGTCATTTTTACAACTGCCACTTAACAAAACAGAAATTAAACTCTGCCTGATGGCCTATGGGATGGTGAAAGTGGGGACAGCATCCTGTCAACTGAAAGAGGAACATTGATGCAGCCATGCATTCCCAGGCAATCTCTAAACTCTGCTATCTTTTCCCAGGGCTGGCTCCTCTCACCAACACACACACACACACACACATGCACGTGCAATGCAGGGGTGGCCACCTTTCTGCATAAATAAGTATACACTATTTCATAAATCTTTTACTTCCTTTTCCCCAGTCTCCCATAACCTACTATAATTATTTCTTAATGGGTCAACTTTCCACTTTGTCATCTTCCTACTGAATATATGTTTGAGGAAGCCCATTTGCTCCTTGAAATATTTTCATCCTGTTGGATTTCAGCATTTCTTTTTCTAATTATCATAATAAATATTTCTGATCTTTTACTTGCTTGGGATCTGCTTCACATTTCTAAACTTTAGAGTCATGTTCTCTTGGGAGTGGTGTTATCTTCAGATTTTGAAATGTTCTATAAGAGTTAGGAGTAAACATAAGGAAAGTACACTATAAGATTGTTCTCTATGCAGGCAGATTTTTTCCCCGAAAATATAGAGTCTGAGTCTTGAGTAAACAGAAGGATAAATAGTGGAATTGTTAAAAATGGTGACTCCAAGAAGGAGAGCTGAGAAACAATCCTCTACAGGCAATTGATTTTCAGCAAAGGTGTTAAGAACACACATTGGGGAAGGGACAGTTGCTTCAAAAGTGGTGTTGGAAAAACTGGATATCCACACAAAGAAAAATGAAAATGGACCTTTATCTCACTCCTTATACAAGAATAAGCTCAAAATGGGTTAAGACTTAAACATAGGATCTGAAATTATAAAAGTACTGGAAAAAAACCTAGGGAAAAAATCTATGACATTGGTCTCAGCAGAGATTTCTTGAATATAATTCTACTGGCCATGAAAACAAAAATAAACAAATGGACTTGCACCAAACCAAAGAGTTTCTGCCCAACAAAAGAAACAAAGCATAGAAAAAAGAGAAAAGTTTGGAGAAAATACTTGCAAATGATACACCAGATAAGTGGCTAATAATATAAAATATACAAGGAACTCAAACTGCTCAAAAATAAGAAAACAAAGAATTTTATCGTATGTTCTCCCTCATATGTGGACATTAGATCAAGGGCAAACACAACAAGGGGATTGGACTATGAGCACATGATAAAAGCGAGAGCACACAAGGGAGGGGTGAGGATAGGTAAGACACCTAAAAAACTAGCTAGCATTTGTTGCCCTCAACGCAGAGAAACTAAAGCAGATACCTTAAAGCAACTGAGGCCAATAGGAAAAGGGGAACAGGTACTAGAGAAAAGGTTAGATCAAAAAGAATTAACCTAGAAGGTAACACCCACGCACAGGAAATCAATGTGAGTCAATGCCCTGTATAGCTATCCTTATCTCAACCAGCAAAAACCCTTGTTCCTCCCTATTATTGCTTATACTCTCTCTACAACAAAATTAGAAATAAGGGCAAAATAGTTTCTGCTGGGTATTGGGGGGGAGAGGGAGGGGGCGGAGTGGGTGGTAAGGGAGAGGGTGGGGGCAGGGGGGAGAAATGAACCAAGCCTTGTATGCACATATGAATAATAAAAGAAAAAGGAAAAAAAAAGAATTTTATTTTTAAAAAAGGCAGAGAACTTAGACATTTTTCAGAAGAAGAAATACAAATGGCCAATAGAAATGTGAAAAATAGTCAACATTTTTAATCATCAAAGAAATGCAAATTGAAACTATACTGAGATATCACTTCACACTTGTTAGAGTGACAATTTTTAAAAAGATGAAGAATAACAAGTTCTGGCAAGGATGTGGAGAAAAGGAAATCCTTGTAGTTGGTGGTATTGTAAATTAGTGCAGACATTTTGAAAAAAACAGAGTATGGTGGTTCCTCAAAAAACCTAAAAACAGAATTACCATCTACTACTGAATGTATACCTTCAGGAATTGAAGTTGCTATGCTGAAGAGCTCTCTATACTTCCGTGTTCATTGTAGCACTACTTACAATACTAAAGATACAGAAATGACCCAAGGTCCACCAAAAGATGAATGGAGTTTAGTAATGGGGTATGTGTATACCATCAGCCTTCTAAAAACAGGAAATTCTATCATTTTCCAAAACATAAAAGAACCCAGAGAACACTGTTAAATGAAACCTGCCAAATACTATGTGATCTCACTTTCATATGGAAGTAGTAGAGAACAGAACAGGTTATCAGAGATGGGTGCAGGTAGAAGGAAAAGGAGACGGCCAGTCGTTGGATAGGAAGTGTGAGTTCTGGTGCTCACACCATGCAGAACACAATACAGAATGGAGAACACAGTTAATAATAATGTATTGTATATTTCAAAATAGATACGAGGGGATGGATTTTAAATGTTTACAAAGAAATGGTAAGTACTTGAGGTGATAGATATGAAATTACCCTGATTTGATCACTCTCTTTATACACATATCAAAACATGACATTTTATCCTATAAAGATACACAATTATGATTTGTCAATTCAAAATTTAAGAAGTTAAAATGATGGTGCCTAGGCCCCATCCACACATATCCCATCCTATAATAAAGAAGAAACAAATAAGAACTCCTTTTTTAATAAGAACTCTGAAAGTTTCTGACACAAGTTATTCCTGGGCCACACTCAGAAGTTCCTCAACGTAAGCACAAACATTCAGCTGACACTGCAGGAATCCCCAGGTTTCAACCTCAGAAAATTAAAACTAAGAGTTCAGGCAGGTCCAAGGTTTCAATCTCACTATTCTGGCATTATTTTCCTGAGCTTGTTTTGTCCTCAGCTGGTTCTCCTTACATATCACATCCGGAAATGACAACTCTGTAAAAACTCCATACCCCATTGTCCATACTGTCTTCTCCTTTTACTTCTTCTAAGGAACCCTTTCTCAGATGCACAGATAGACCAATAGAGCCTCTTGCACACATGTCTGGACACATGTCACATGTCCATCCCTCAATGAAAAGGCAGCATGGGAAATGAGGCCACTCTGGTTCCATGACCAGGAGTGAAGTCATGTGGCAGGAGTGCAGTGAACAGCTAACAGAACAGCAAGGAAGAAAGGTGGAAAAGCAGGAAGAGAGTAACTCCCAATGCTCATGCAGTATTTTATTTATTTTCCACAAGTGATTTTTCATATAATCCCTCCAGCATAGAACTGTGGTTTCAATGCTAGAGGGAAACACTTAAAGATGCAAAAAACTATTGAGCTTTTTGATCAAAATATTACCATTGTCCAAAGCATTCTTAGTGACCTATCAGTCCTGAGAGGTGCTCCACAGTTAAAAATAATGCTCTTAGCTGCAGTAGGTACCAGTGACAACAGCACTGGGTACCCAGGTTCGCTGGTATAGAATGACATCACCGTGATACGTTTAGTGCACAAAACTCCTTTGCACACACACACATTTTAACAATAAAGTTTCTAATCTAAGCAAAAGAGAAAAGATTAAAAGGGGAATAGATCACCGTGACCAAGTGGGATTTATCTCAGCTGTCCAAGGATGATCCAATATTCAAAAATCATTTAGTGTAACTGATCACATCAACAAGCTAAAGAAGAAAAAAATGATCATATCAATAAGTACAGGAAGAATATTTGACAAAATCTAATACTCATACATAGTAAAAATTCTCAGAATACTTGTGCTAAGCACCGGTGGCTCATGTGTATAACCCCAAATAGTCAGGAGGCAGAGATCAGGAGGATCACAGTTCAAAGCCAGCCCGGGCAAATAATTTGTGAGACCCTATTTCCAAAAAACCCATCACAAAAAAAGGCTGGTGGAGTGGCTGAAGCTACAGGCCTTAAGTTCAAACCCCATTTCACACACACACACACACAAACACACACAAACCTCAACTTAATAAAAAAAAATTTTCAAAACACCCACTGCTGACATCATATTTAATAAGAAACTACAATCAGGGCCATGAGCCAAGTATGCCCATTCTTTCCACTCATTTTGAACATCACATTGGGACTTCTAGTCAATGCAATAGAACAAGAAACTGGAATAACAACTACATCAATTGAGAAGGAAGAAATAAAACTGTCTTTGCTCAGAAGTGACATGATTGTCCATATAGAAAATTCCAAAGAATTGACAAAAATCTGATGACTTGTGTGTGGCAGAGATGTTTTAAATGGAATACTAAAGTATGATCCATGAAAAAAAGAAAGGAAAATTCCAATTTCATTAAAATTGAAAATTCTGTTCTGCAAAAGACATTGTCAAGAGAATGAGAAGGCAGCCCACAGGTTAGGAGAAAACATTTGCAAAGACACTGTTATCCAAAATAGACAAAGTACATCAAAACTCAACAGTGAGAAATCAAATAACCCTACGAAAAAGATCTGAACAGACACCTCACCGAAAACAAAAACACAGACAGCAAACAAGCATAGGGAAGCTCCATCCCCTCATATGTCATCGGGAATTGCAAATTAAAAGAACAGTGTCCTCACATAACCTGTGGACTTTGGTGAGGATGATGTGTGATGTAAATTCACTGATTGCACTGGTGCTGCTCTAGCGGGGACTGCTGATAATGTGGGGGTTGGAGGAGGTTCTGTGAACCTAACACTGCTCTAAAAAGTAAAATATATATATTTAAAGATATAATTGGCTACCAGTTCTTACCAAAATGAACATTTTTTAAAAGCAAAAATGATGAAAAAGTAGATCTATAAAGTCTCAGGAAAAGTAAAGATTCCAGCTTATTGTTTATTTTTAAAATACCGGTGAAAAGAAATCTAGAAGCAAAATTTTTTTTGATGATTTTGGTGCACACATAGGAACTAACTCCAAATTTCTTACCACTTGGGCATTTTAGTATGAAATTTTCAGTTTGGTAATTGGGTTGCCTTTAACCACAATATTGAAAGAACATTAGTCTTTACATTTACATTCGCTGAAACATGAACTAACAGAGTCACATTCTAGGCATCCACTAAAATAACTTCAAATCAAATATCAGTACATCCTCCAGTTCCTTGCTAGAACTTCTTACTACTAAAGGCCTTCATTGACAAACCCTTGCAAAATATATGCATAAGAATTAGACTAAAAACATAGCTTTCATCAAATTGTTCATATTATGGAATGCTATAAATGTTTTCCTGGTCTTAGTTTTTTTTATTTAATTATTTTTTTATTCATATTTGCATACAATGTTTGGGTCATTTCTCCCCCCTTCCCCCACCCCCTCCCTTACCTCCCCCCTCCCCGTCCCCTCTCTCTCCCTTCCATCCCCTCGCTACCAGGCAGAAACTATTTTGCCCTTATCTCTAATTTTGTTGAAGAGAGAGTAGAAGCACTGGTCTTAGTTTTTTATAGAGCATCTTTATCTTTAAAACATTTCAAGAAATCAACTGAGTCAATCAAGAATTCAAGACTGTCTTACTTTGTAAGATATGGAGCCATCATCAAAATATAAGTAGCAAGTCAGGGCAGTAGAGTGACCAACTGTCAGTTTGCCTAGATCTGTCCCAGTTCTAAGACTGAAAGTCCGTTATCCCAGGCAAAAGAAGACAGTAAGTCTAGGCCATCCATGTCCTTTATGCACAGAGAACTAAAATGATTTAAAATGGAAGAAAACACGCAGAATTCTGAGACAAATGACTTCAAATGATAGAAAAATAAATTGACCAATAAATTTATAAAACCTCTTTCAATAATTTTGGAAAAGTATGATATCTAGTGCAAATGCCAAAAAACTCAGAGATCAACAAAAATACTATTTATCAATCAAAGGAAAAGACAAATTCCTGAAAAGCACAGGCTAGTAATTTTAACGTTACTTGACTCCAGTTAATTAAATTAAATTAGTAATGTTGATATGTAAAAGACTTTTACTAGAGATTACCCATCTCTGAAGTTAGTGACCACATATGAAATAAACATATTATTTTAAAAAGTATAAGCTACACATGGATGGACATTGTGGATATTATGCTCAGTGAAATAAGCCAGTGGCAAAAATATAAGTATTGAATGGCTGCTTGTACAACATTCCTAGAGTAGTCAGTCATAGAGATAGAAAGTAGGATGGGGGTTACTAAGCTGGGAGGAGGAAGGTGGACTTAGTGTTCAAAGGGCACAGAGTCTCAATTTGGGAAGGTGAGAAGTTCTGTCTCTGGAGATGCAGGGTTGTACAACAATGTGAACGCATGTATTACCTCAGAATAATACACTTAACAACACTGTGAAAATCTTGTTATGTATATCTTCCCACGATAAAAATAAGTTCCCTAAGATAAAGTCAGGCCAAATAATCTCATTTTCTTTTTGACTGAGTTGGTGGACTGCAGCCCAGAGGAAATTTCATAGATATTTGTCTTGAATTTGGCAAAGCATCTTGTAAACAAGAAATGAAGGCTCGATCACAGCGGATCTTGGTAGAGTAAGCTTAGGTAAACAAGTCCATGAGTGTCACTTAGTCATCATATTCTTTATCAACCCTGGATGCACACTAGAGTCACTGCATCATTAAAAATAAAATTACCTCAACCCCAACGTGTGCTTAAACATAAATCTCTGAGGGGAGGTTCCAGCTCCCTGGGCTTTAAGGAAGTTTCCAAGTAATTCTAATGTGTAGCTAAGGACCATGGTTCAACAGAGACCAGTTTGAAGGAAGGTATTCATGGCAGCCTCAGTACTCCGCCTTGGGAAGCAGCGCAGCAAATCTGAAACAGGAAGGTTTCATAGCCAATCTGCCTTGAATTTCAACTTCTGCAGTTTCCCAATATGAGCTCCCAAACCTTGGGCAGATCACAGAACTTCCTTTGCTTACTTATGTGACAGAGGCTCAATAATGCCACTCAGCATGATGTACTCAAGATTTATCCACGTTGCTACACATTTTGGAATTTCCTTTTTTTCTTTAACATCTTGGCTATTGTGAATAATTCCACAGTGATCCTGGGAGTACAGATATCTATTTGGCCTACTGATGTGAATTGTTTTGGATAAATATTTAAGAAGTAGATTGCCAGATCACATGGTTTTTCTATTTTTAATTTTTTGAAGTATCTCCATACTGTTTCTGTAAACATTTTTCATTCTCGCCAACTGTGATCAAGATTCCAATTTACTGAAATTTTTATCCCTTGCATTTTGGTAAGAGCCACCCTGGCATTATGTGCCAAGTAAGAAAGAGGACTCTGGAAGGGCCAGACAAGGGCTTACACAGGGCCTTGACTAACTGTGTAACAACTGAACAAGGGCAAATCTGGGGAGATGTGTTACAGGTCCAGCTTCAGCACAGCGTAGAGGTAACAAGGAAAAGGCTGCAGGAGGATGGAGTGACAGCATTACTTGAACTATGCAGTGTTCCACAGTATATCTTCTGGGCAGATAATGGACAGCCATGAACAGCAGTGTGGAGAATTGAAATAGAAGTGCCTCTACCTGCTTTGTTGGAAACCTTCCTGAGCCTGCCAAAGATCAAACCTAGAAAACCAATGAGATGCAATTACGTTAATTCCACGCAGCATATTTTACTGGCACTTCCTCACTGCCAGGCTCTTTGCGGTAGCTATAGGAGCCACAACAAATAATAAAATGTGGGCTGATTTTGATGCATATCAATAAACATATTCTGGACAAACAAGTGGGAAAAAATAAATCAATGAATAACAAGTATCTGGACAAGAAGAGAGAGGGTAGTGCAGAAAATGGCTGCATGAAAACAAAAACTCTTGAGAGGAAAGACATGGCTATTGGTTTAACTATTACTTAGTTTGAACAAACTGTAGGAGCAATACGTTCTGCTATAGTTAAAATGAAATATGTCAGTGAAATAATATACAGGGCTCCTCAACTTACAATGGAATCAGGTCCTAATAGACCCATAGAAGGCTGAAAGTGCCCTGCTGCATGTCACAGCACACTGTAGAGTGTCACTTGTGTCCCCTTTTGATTGTGGGGCTGACAGGGAGCTGAGATCACTGCCACTATCCAGCATCCTGAAAGAGGATCAGACCACATTTCACCAGCCCAGGAAATGATCCAGATTCAAACTTCCAAGTATATGCATATACTGAATGCATATGGTTGTCACAACCTCATAAAGTCAAAATATCATAAATGAAGCCAGTATAAGTTGGGGACCATCTGTATGATGAAATGAAATAACCGCCTTGAAAGTGGCCAAAAATTTTGACTAAATATGTGTCCTTTCTAAATTTCTAGATGTTATATCATCTAATCATTTAATTTAAAAAAACTCACTGTGAGCCTTATAAATTGAAGAAAAGTTAAATAGATATCAAAAAACAGTTGATAACAAAGATTTTCTTATCATGGTATGATTATGGACATTGTAAATAAAATGCATGTCAGTTGGTTTTAGTTCTATGACAAGAGAAAGGGGAAAAGGAAGAGAAATGAGGGGAGGGGGCAAGGGAGAAGGGGCAGGGAGAGATTGATGGAGTGATTCAATGTAAATAAATGTCACTGAAGCTAATGCAGTCCATAAAGTTAGTTTAGTATGAAAAGGGACATTGAAGGTACATTCATTTAGATACAAAATCATGACTCCTACTATGCCACTCTTCCTAAAGATCACAAATAAACCAAAGTGTTTTCAAAATTACATTTTCCACATCACCTGAGCTAATATGCCAGAAGAATGTGAAATATTATAAATTTGACTTTCAAAGAGGGTGTTTCAACCTGCATTTTTCAGTGTGGAAAATTAAGCCAATTCTTTGGAATGGATTGACTGCAGAAACCAAGCCTGTGGGGGAAAGGACATATTTTCTGACTCTCTAGGATTTTCTTCAAGGAATATATTTTTGATGCCCCCTTGGGAAGTGTCATACAGTGTTGTTATTTAAAAAAAAAATAACATTGCATGTAGGTATATAGACCACTATAGGTATATAGTGGCCAGATGTATGTATACACAATTTTAATTGGGTTATCTGTGCAGTTCCTTTGTGGCTCAAGGTGGATGTATGTGGCCTTTTGTTTATTTGGTTCCTATTTGTTAGTTTCAGTAATGGTGCCATGAACTGTTAAGTGTCCTGTATAAGTTACTGAATAAAGTGCACATATAACAAGTATCTGTTAATGATAAAGGAGGAAGACTTATAGTCAGATAAAGGAAAGATGCATCACTTTGTTTATATTTTTATTTTTCTCCTCAATATATTCAGCCCATAGGTAATCCATGGTGTCTAGACCAAGGGGCATCTGGAATTTTGTGTTTCTCATTAACAATTTAAATCAGTGCCTGCAAACTGTTTTCCAAGGAATGAAAGAAACAAGTGAATGCCTATGTGAGAGAAGAAAGTATGGGTTATCCTAAGAAGCAAGACTGTGAATGTGATTTTAACAGGAATTGGAACACAAATGGCTCTTGTATCTCCTATCTCACCCTTCTGCAGACTCCAGCCTACCTACAACACAGACCCACAGCCTCAGGAGGCAATCCTATAAATGTTTAAATGGGAGGGTTTACCATTTGGTTCTTTCTCCCTTCTTCTACTCATTCCCCTCTTCCATTTCTTCCACCAGCCATGGGTATTATTTTAATCACCTCCAATGAGGTTTGCAGCAAGAGGGGTTGAGAGAGAGGAGAGACAATGCCATAATTATTCTGAGACAAAGGCAGAGAAGGGCAAAATAAGAGGGAGAGTCAGAGAGGACAGGACACAGAACCTCATCTGTAATGCAGGGCCTGGCGTCCCCAGATCTTACCAAAGCATCATCATCCCTTCCTGCAAGAAAAATTGGATTAGTCACCGTCTTGTCTCCTAATGGACACACTCTGTGCTCTTTAGAGCTTCATTTACTGGGTTAATAGTGCTTTGCCTGAGTTCCTTTGCTATGGGAAAAAAAAAAAAAAAACCTGTAAGAAGAAATATTCTGGGTGCAGTCCGCAACCACTGACACGAGTAATATCGTATTCATCACAGACAGACCTCGTATCTCATTACTACTGAAGAGCTGCCCCCAAGGCATCTGAGCCTGGCCAGTCAGGCCTCCCATGTGGAACCGTTCAGGTATATTGTGAAATGATTTAATGCGATAATAATGTCCACTTTGCGAGATAGATTATGTTTTTTATAGTGGCTGATGGTTAATGAATGATACATTAGCAAACATCACTAAAGCATTATGGGGAAATGCAGATGCAGACACGGATTCCTGCTACTTCTTGCTTTTCTCCCCAAGCGGTCCTGCCACCACCCTCCCCCCACGCTGATGTCTAAAGATGGAAAGGAGAAGAACTTACAAGAATCAGAAAACTTAATTTATTTAAAAGAAAGGAAAAAAAAAAAAAAGAATCCCAGCTGCATGTCCCTGCCTCTCAGGCTCTCCTTACCAGAAGGAGGGCTGAATACTAAAAACGTTCAAACATGACCTGAAATATCTCTTCTTAAATCAAATGAGAATCAATGAAAGTGTGAACCTGAACAAATACATTATATGTTGACCCAGTTTATTAGATGAAGCCGTTTGCCCTGATTTGATTTATCTGGCAATACACAGCTCAGCTGTGAAATGAGATAAGCCCAGCCCATCACCTTATTTACTACATCACCATGGGCCTCCCCAGCCCTGCCTGGTTAAGGGTCCATGAGCATTTCCATCACAAATCTCTGTTTCAGCAGCTGGCCAGCTTCATTTCCAGCTGCCACATGGCAGAGCCCATCCTGCCCCAGGAGAGCAGCCTGGCGAGCATCAATGGATGCAGTTTCATGATGTCGTTCACAACCTGTGCTTTCCAGTGACCAGGAAGACATGACTGAAAGTCTTCACACCTGCTGAAGAGGGCAGGTGACTGACTACTCCCCTTTATATTTTATTTTCATTCTTCTGCCACTGACCTTCCCTAAGTAGATACTTCCAAAATGGTCTCTTTTCATTCTCATTCATTTTGGGATACAAAAGCCTGCCTGTTTCTCAAGACCCAGCTTCAGCAGCAGCAAGTCTTTGTGCAGAAGGCAGTGAGGGGCTAAGATCACAGAAGACAAGTTGTGGGGCTCACAGGGAACATGCCTAGAGACAGGAGGATGGACCCTGCTATTCTGAGGTTTTCAATACACATCTACAATCCAGACACCCAGGTCCAGTGAAGTTATCATAGAAACAGGAAGAGAGGCAAGGAGAGTGAAGATCTTGTTACGGTTTTGGTTAAGGGATAATAAAGCATCTTGATTATCACTTAGTCTTACTCCTGTCCCAGCCCCATGTAACCACACAAGGGCCAGACCATTCTTTGTGAGCCCCAACCCATCTCCAGACTTCAGCGTGTGGCACTCTAATGCACAATAGAGACCAGTGGGCAGCAAGTCTGATGGATCCAGGGATTGGCACAGGATCCATCTACTGCATCCCTTAGAGGCCCCCATTGGTCTCAGGCTGGTCTTACGACAAAGCCACTGGGCAGAAAAACAGCTGATCCCAAAATTACAGGGTATTGCTGGGTAACATGTCAGGCTGGCCCCCAGTTTTAGCTCAGCCCTCTCCTGAAATGCCAATACAATAAACATATTTTTTTAAGTAAGCCCATAGGGACAAAGAGAATAAGAGAGGGTTCACCAGGTGGTTCAGATGGGCAAGGTGAACCAGTATGGGTGCCAGAGTGGCAGACTGGTAACTAAAATAGTGTAATCAAGGAAATTACTCTGCAACTAGACT
Organism: Castor canadensis; assembly: GCF_047511655.1. Taxonomy (NCBI): domain Eukaryota; kingdom Metazoa; phylum Chordata; class Mammalia; order Rodentia; family Castoridae; genus Castor; species Castor canadensis. The sequence continues at coordinate 46,357,390 of NC_133393.1, forward strand.
TCCTAAAAGCCTCTGCAGATGATACACATTCAGTTTCTGAATAAAGTCCAGGTGCCAAGCACAGCAGAGCATGGGTGACACCATCCTAAAAGCAGGAAGATAATGGAAAGTCTGTGCTTTAGTTTGTATCTAGAATGTTCCCCAAAGGCCCAGATACTAAATGTTTGGTTACCAGCCTGTGGCACCACTGCGAGGTGGTAGAACCTTTAGGAGGCAGGGCCTAGTGGGAGGAAGTCAGGTCATCAAGGGTGTGCCCTGGAAGGTGATTATGAGATGTTGGCCCCTTCTTCTCTCTTTGCTTCCTAGCCTCCATGATGTGAACAGCTATTCCACTCACATTCCTTTCCATGATGTCTTGCCACACCACAAACCCAAACTCAAGGGAGCCTACCAACCATACACAGAAACTATAACCAAAATAAATATTTCTTCCTTGTAAGTTCATTTTTCTCAGGTATGTTATCACAGTAATGGAAAGATGACTAGCACAGTCTGTGAATAAACAATGATATCTTCCCCTGTTCTGTTCCCAAAATGCTGATGGTAGGACACGAGCACTCAATGCAGACTTTTTTTTTCAGAATTGATGGAGAAATACTAAGGATTCATACATAGAGAATAAAAGCAAATAAAGAAATGAAGCAAAGTATTAATTCAAGGAAAGCAAAACATTTTGCAAGAAAAAACACAAACACGTTTATAATAGGCTCAACAGCGAACAATTTTCACCAAGTTCATGATGATGTAAACAGTAGTAATTAGGACTATCTTGGCGTGATAGGGAGAATGAAGTATGAGATATGGTGTAAGGTAGCTAAGTTCTTGTCTACAAAAACTGAGCCAAAAAAGATAGGTTGAAAAAAAATTTTTTATTCATATGTGCATACAATGTTTGGGTCATTTCTTCCCCCTCTCACCCCCCCACCCCCTCCCTCTCTCCCCTACCCCCTCGATACCCGGCAGAAACTATTTTGCCCTTATCTCTAATTTTGTTGAAGAGAGAGTATAAGCAATAATAGGAAGGAACAAGGGTTTTTGCTAGTTGAGATAAGGATAGCTATACAGGGAGTTGACTTGCATTGATCTCCTGTACATATGTGTCACCTTCTAGGTTAATTCTTTTTGATCTAGCCTTTTCTCTAGTTCCTGGTCCCCTTCTCCTATTGGCCTCAGTTGCTTTAAAGTATCTGCTTTAGTTTCTCCGCATTGAGGGCAATAAATGCTATCTAGGTTTTTAGGTGTCTTACCTATCCTCATATCTCCCTTGTGTGCTCTCACTTTTATCTTGTGATCAAAGTTCAATCCCCTTGTTGTGTTTGCCCTTGATCTAATGTCCGCATATGAAGGAGAACATACAATTTTTGGTCTTTTGGGCCAGGCTATAGGTTGAAAATTGATAGGTGAATTAATAATAATATGAGCATTTTTTAAAATGTGGGAATAAAAACCAAAAGAAATAGCTTAAGGAATTAAAATGGTTAATTGCTCAGGAATGAAGGTATAGGAGGCAGATAGGTAACAAGTCAAGGTAAGAATAAGGATATCCCTGTCATGACTACTGGATTGAATTAAAGAGTTCTCATGAACTCTTTAGAAAAACTGTAATTAAAATAAACAAATGAATCCCAGTAGATAAGTAGTTTCCAGCTTGCTCCTTTTCACTTGGATTTCTCTCTGAACCTGAAGATGCCTTGGCTGTGGGAGCCAGGAGGGTGGGAATGCTGTGCCTTCCCCAGCTTTGTCCACTGTTATGTTACTCAGTTTTCTGTCCCTTGGCCCCACTGCTTTGGGCCAGTGAAAGCACAGCACATCATGGTAGTCATGTATGGCAGAGGAGGCCAAAAGACAAAGAGAGGTAGGGTCTGGGGTCCCAATATCCCCTTCAAGAGCACACTCCTAATGACCTACCTTCCTTCCACTGGGTCCCATTTCTTCAAGGTTTGACTGCCTCCCAAAAGAACCACAGGCTGACAACCAACTCTTAGCACATGGACTTTTGGGGACATTCAAGATCCAAACCATAACTAACTCTACCAAGAGACCTTCTCTCCTTCCTGAACACTTGGGACCTCTCCTCACCACACACCCCACATCAGAAGAGTTTTACACAAACCATTCAATCTTCTCAGTGTACAATATTCCTCTCACTTATCCATGGGGATTATGTTCCAAGATTCCCGGAGCTGCTATACACACACTATGTTTTCTCCTGTACATGTACATGTAGACCTATACTAAAGTTTAACTTATAAATTAGGCACAACATAATTAACAATAATAACAATAAAAATAGATTGATTAGAACAGTACAGTAATAAAAGTTACTTAACATATAAGATGCTCATTTCTACAATTTCCTTCTTATTATTTTTAGACCACCCTTGACCCCAGATAACTGAAACTGTGGAAGGTAAAACCTCAGATAAGGGAGAGGGGACCACTGTAATTTTTCTTCTCTCTTCTTCTTCCTCTTTCCCACTCTTCCTCCTCCTCCCTCATGGAAACCTATGCCTACTATTATTGACTCTCTTGTTAACTTTGAACTTCTCTTCTAAAGCTTACTTTACAGCAGTATGTGTGCCTGTGACCCTGTGATCCTTGGATTAGTGTCTCTCTCCTGGGTGTAAACTATAAACAGCAATGACCATATGCTTCTTTCTCCCCTCACAATTCTAATGACTCTCTCAATGACTGTCCATAAAAAACACAAAGAATATGCTGGATATGGCCCACGGTGTAGCTCAGCTGGTAGAGACCCTGGGTTTGATTCCAAGAACCAAGGAGTAGGGGGGATGGATAAAGAATGAGTGAAGAGAAAAACAAAAACTAAGGAATGAATGAAGTTGACTTCTTTTAATGGAGAAACTTGGTTCTCCCACACTGGCGTAAATGCAGAAGGAACTTTCTCATGGAAGTGCATGCTTCTCAGCCTTGAAACTCACACTCAATAACACTTAGGGTGAAAGGGGATCCTTCTGAGTCTATGGTTAAGAAGCACCCCCTTACCTCTCAGGACTTTTCCACACTGGGGATTCATTCACAGACCTCTAGCATAGCTCACCACAGCAGCAACACTATTGACAGGTGTTTGCTCAAAAACTGATAGGCAATTTTTTGTTTGTTTGTTTTTTGAGACAGGGTCTCACTATGTTGCCCAAGCTGGCTTTGAACTCATCATCCTCCTGCCACAGCCTCCCATCAAATGGTATTTTAAATTCTCAAGTATACCTCGGAAAAGAACTCACCTTGCCTATTTTAAAGGTAAGCACTGCAGTAAGTAGATATATCCCATACCTTCTGTGGTTCTACATAATAAGTCTCAATGTATTGATGAGAACAAATTACAGATTTGTGGACTGATGTTTAGGACCTTATGGAATTCAGAAATTAATTTTACTTATAATGTTTGGTGAAACAGCTGATGGCTTATCAGTTTTTCAACAATACACTCAAATTCAACCAACTCTATTCCCCCCGTGCCAGGTAGAAAGTAGCATTGACTTTCACTGTACTTTTGCTCATGGTAAAACTTGAGACCTTTAATATTTTAGACCACACCACTGATTTTAGCTCAGACTTGAAACTTTTTTCCAATCCTCTGACCATGTGAACAGAGCCAACATAGTTATTCAGATGTCTAGAGACAGCCCTAGGGGAACAGATAGTCCATCAAATTGTATCAAATAGATGGGCTTCAATCAAAATTTCTTCCATGTTGCTGGATCATGCCTATGGGAAAACTTCTGATACTGATATATATAGATATCTATATAGATATATATAGATATAGATATATTTCTATATATCTCTCTATGTATCAAAGTTATTTCCTTTTCTGAAGTTCAAACCTTTTAGTACATTTTCAGAAAGCATTAAATATTTTGAAACTCAATCCATGAGGATTTCACTCTTAGCTGAACTCAAACAAGGTTCTTGACACTTCTGAACCATCAGGATAAGATTCCCTGCTTTATTAAGCTTGTGGGAGTAAAGTCAATGAGATATGTATCATTTTTACTTGATGCTATAGTTTGGATGTTGTATGTTCCCCAAAGGTCCATACATTAAAGGCTTGATGGTCAGCCTATGGTACTACTGGGAGGTGGGAGGTTGTAGAACATTTAAGAGGCAGGGCCTGGTAAAGGAAGTGATATTCTTGGGGAGAGGTACCCTTGAGGGAGATGTTGACTCTGTTTGCTTCTCAGCTGCTATGAGATGAGCAGCTTTGCTCCACCATACACTACCTGTCATGATATGGTGTGGTGCCACAGGCCCAGAGCAATGTGGCAAAGCAACCATGGAACAGAAACCCCTAAAATCCTGAGCCACAAAAATCAAAGTTACATGCTTTCTCTTCTATATAGAAGCTAGAAATATAAGTTAAATGTATATATAGAAACATGTATTATCATATACACACATATATATACATATACATATATATATATGGTAAGAGAGAGAACAAAATTGTATTAGTGAGCCCATCTAGGGGGCTACAGGAGGAGAGATAAAGAAAATGTTAGTGAATGAAAAATATTGAGAGAACCCATTTGTATATGAATATAATATAATGCACTGTGTTGTAAGCTGTTGAATATTAGGGGAACATGGTGATAGAGAATGAGTAAATAACAGGGGGAAAGGGGTTAATTTGATTAAAGCATGATATATACAGACATGGAGTACCAAAGCAAACCCCCCTTGAACTATCAATATATACTTAACCAAAAGAAATTAAGTTCAAGAGGGAAAAAATAAATCTTTTCTGGGGGTGGGTACCACTGGGAGGGGGTGGGCACAAGGAAAGGGGGAATGAGGGTGAATATGGTGGATGTATTTTGTATCCATGTATGAAAATAGAAGAATGAAACCTGTTGAAATTGTTCGCCTTTAAGAAGGGGGAGCAGGAAGAGGAAGAACAATGGTGGGAGCAAATCCAACTAAAATATATTTTAAACACATATGTAAATATCACAATGTGTCCCCCTGTACAATTACTATATGCTAGTAAAATCGTAAAAAAGCAAAAAATAAAATAAAATCCTGAGCCAAAGTCAACCTTTCTTCCTTTAAGTTGGTTATCTCAAGTATTTTGCTGCATTGATGGAAAGCTGACTAACACTCTCAATTATAAGACATAAATGGACATAAGACATCCCAATTTTATCAGAAAAGACTTTAGAGAAAAAGGGAGTTTCATGATATACTTATCAAAATTTAATTTAATATCATTTTGGAGAAAAGGACATGATTTGTTTAATCGTGTTAATAGGTTTGAATCATGAGCTGAAACCCAACTAGAAATCAGATAATTCTCTGATGCCCATGTTTTATCTATCCACATTGGTTTTTCCTATCTTTCTTAATATTACAAACTCTGATTTTTAGCTAGATTCAGATTCATCCAGATTAAAGATTATATTTTCTATCCCTGTCATGATGGTTTTATTTTTGTTTGTTTTTTATTTGTTTGTTTGGTTTTGGGGGGGTTGCCAGAGATAAAAAGGGCGATGTGTGAGGCAGCTTCTAGGAGGTCCCTTAACAGAGAGGTAACTCTTACCCACTGTGGTCTTTGTCCTTCAGTTTCCTTCCTGATGAATGAAATGCAGATGCATTTCTGCAGCAATGCAAGACCTTGGACCAAGAGAGAAAAAGAGAGAGATGGAGCCTGGATGATGGTGGAGCTGCAGGACCAGAGTGTGTGGTCTAGCCCACAGCAAATTTTATGGAGAGGGGGGAAAAAAGAACTATCTGGAATAAGATACTGTTTGGAGTTTTCTATGACCTGCACCTGAACAAAACCCTATTTATGAAATGGCCTTTTCCAATTTCCTCCTATGAGCAGTGTCTCCGGCATTTAGAAGCTTTCAGTGTATTTTTTCTTTTCCATGTTCTTGGTTGGTGGCAAGACCTTTCTGCCTGTTCATACCCATTTTACCACATGCTTTATAAAATATTAACATTGAGGTTTAAAGTTTAGTAACAATGTAGTCACTTCTGAATCTTAAGTTATAGTAATAAAATTGATTGTAAAATACTATGAGAATCACTCCATCTCCATTTCACCTTTATAGAACTTCCCTTATTATGTTGTCATCAGTGTGAAGTAGGCCTCTGTAATGAGGGTTACAAGACACAGGGGAATGTTGAAACACTTTCCATGAAGGGGTATTAGAGGAAATATATTTTTAAGCCTATAACACTAACAATATAAATAAAGGATCTAGTATCAATGCATAACCAACAGTCAGCTCTTAATGAAAAGCAGAGGTGGATAGTGATGATAACTCAGTCAGGACCCTGGAAACCTTCCCCATTACAAAAGGCATGTGAACTCAGCTAAGAGTCCTGTACATCCAGCCATTGTTCCCATATAAGAAAAGTAGTCTCACACATTTCTTACCAGAAAGTAATTCCTTACTCCAGCAGCCTCCAGTAGTGGCATGAAGACTTCAACCTTCATTGTTGCTCTTCTGTTGTTATGATTTCATAAAAGCCTGGATACTGCTCAGAGGGGGGCTATTTGCCACATGTTCCATGGACTGCTGTGCACCCCCAGACTTATACCATGGAGCAGCTGGAAGACAACTGAACTGCCCCCAACATGGTGAGTGCAGCCAGTTTGTTTTCATGATCAAAGTGCAGGATCCTACTAACTTAGAGGTATTATTCCCCATGGAGCAACCAATATAAAAACATCATCTGAAGAGTTCCAAGATATTACCAGTGTGTGCATTGCATGGGGCTGAGGTAATGTCCTCCATCTCAGATCTATCCCATCACCAGATGCCTGGACACTTGGACACCTGACAAGCCAGCCAGTTGTGTGAAATCAGTGTACTTTGCAATGATGAGGGGGTGGCAAGGGCAATGTGTGGGCCACCAGTCTCTTTATGACTAGCATCATGTAGCCATCCTCAGGAACATTCCCTCGACTAGGAAAAGGAGGCGCTAATCCTCAGTCTTGACTCAATCACTTACTTAGCTAGGTAAATTTTCTCAGGCTTAGAGAAACATCAGATGGGATAGCATGAAGATCAAAGGGAATAGTGTATGGGAAAGCATCTAAATGACTCTGAACATCCATCCACCCATACACAGATGGGGCTAGAAGTAGAAGAGAGTCATATTCTCCAGGAAACTGAAGCCTGTTCTGTTTAGGTCATGGTAGTCATTATGCCCAGACTGAAGAAAACAAAAATCCAAGCTCCCCTATTTTGAAATCAGGATTTCCATGAGATTTGTCTATTTTGTCAAAGAACCTTCTGTATTACTGGTCACAGTTTCTGACACAATGTCTACTTTCTATCAAATTTTTAAGAAAGCCTATGACTAAGTAAGTGAATGAATAAATTCCTATGGAAAGCCTACTTATTTTCTTGACCTCTTTTAGAATGTCATAGGCCAATGTGGTTTGGGATTCCATCAAGAATACAAAAGTATCTGTATCACTCTGCTTCTTATGTCAAACTGGTAAATGATTTTACCCATCACATAACCAAGTTTTTGATAGCAGATTGAATAAGTTCGCAAACATGACATAGATTCATAGTCAGAGGGCATGAGTATTCAAAGTATTCTTTCCTAAAATTAAAAGATGGCCACAAAGTCTTTGGCACTCCTCCCAAGCAGAGGTGGCCTCTATACTTCCGTCCTTTGAGTCTCTGTGATTGCTTTGCCCAAGACTTAAGAAACTGGAGGCCTCCATTTTTTTGGAACACTCTCCCTGGGAGCCCTGAACTGCCATGAAAAGTCCTAGACCACTCCTTGCTAGAGAAGCCATAGCAGGCCTTCTGTGCAAAATTCTTGTTTCAGTCCAGTCTTCTGTGTTAGTTTTCTATGACTGCTGAACAAATTGCCACAAACTTGATGGCTTAAAACAATACACATTTGTTTGCTTATAGTTCTCAGAGGTCAGAAGTCCAAACTCAGTTCCACAGGGCAGAACCAAGGTGTCATCAGATCTTTGCTCCCTCTAGGGGTCTGGAAGAAAGTCCAATTCTTGCCTTTTCCAAGTAACAACAGCTACATTCCAGGTGCTCCTTGTTCTTGTCCTCTTTCACCATCCTCAAAGCTAGCTATGAAACATCTGGTATCAGTCCTTGCATGGATGCCTTCTTTTCTGTAGTTAGATCTCCCTCTTCCTTCCTCTAGTAAGATCATTTCTGATTACATTTAGGGCATACAGAGAAAATTTAGGATGATCTCCCCATCTCAAGATCCTTAACTTAGTCACATCTGTGAAGTCCCTATGGCCATATGAGTGAATACTCAGTTTCCAGGGGTTAGGACCTAGATACCTTTGGAAACCATTTTTCAGACCACACGCACACACACACACACATACATCCTCAGCACCACACCTGTGAATGAAGCTGTCTTGGATCCTCCAGACCAGCCCACCAGCCAATGAATCTACTACCAAGTAACCACAGTCCAAACCACATAGAACAGAACAATCACCTAGCTGATCCCTGCCCAAAATCCTGACCCACAAAATCATGAAATATAGTAAAATGTTGGCTATTGTAAGCAACCAAGGTTTTAGAGTAATTTGTAGCAGTCAACTGAAACAAAGCCTTATGGATCTGGGTTGACCTATTCCACTCTCTGTGTACAGGTTCATCTTGTACTAGAAGCACCTGTCTTTGAGATAGCCATCAGGGTCAAGAATGCTTGAAGGATTATTCCTGTGTCCTCCATCAGCACTGCTGGAGGACAGTGACAAAACTGGTGCTCCTACTCACAGAATGGAATTAGTTCCAAGCAGGTGAAAACACTCCCAAGCATGTATCTCTCCCACTTCCTTTCCCGACTCTCTTTTCACCTTCTGCTTTTCTTCATTTTTGCCTCAAAGCCTGAGTACAGACATGCTTTGAGACTGGAGTAGGAACCATAAGTCTTAGGAGCAGCATTTCAGTCTCCTTTTCCCCTTTACTTCTGTCTCTGCCCTTATGAGCAGAAATGAGTTGACCACATATCTGTCTGTCTGACAGCGGCCAGCATAGTATTTCTCCCACTCCCAGCCCACTAGGTCCTTCCTTGAACTCTGAGAGGCCTGTAAGCTATTTTAACGCCATAGGAGACGTGCTGTCCTAATAGCCTTTGCCCTTCTCCTATCGCCATGGGAACAAGACGTGCTTTCTAATTTTCCTGTTTGGAATATGGAAATCCTTGATGCTGACTCTGAAACATGCTGTGTTAATAAACACTCCTCAACAGTTTAAAGCACTCAAGAGTCTGTTTAAAATTACAAAGGACTTTGCAGATGAATTACTGAGTTTGTTTACTGGAGCTTGACTTGGGACATTTTGTTCTCTGAAATGCACTTCATTTCTTCCTGGGCAAAAAGCGTGCATTTACTCAGAGAGATATTTATGTCCCTGGAATTGTGGAGGAAGAAGGGACAGCTGAACAGAAGTAAGATGCCATCACAAACTAATCCAGCATGCTCTCAAAATCCTAATGCCTGCCACCCTTTTCTCTGAAGCACAAGCTAATCCTTCAGTCTCCTTCAGATGCAGATGATATTAAGGTAATTTCCTACCAGAGTATTTGCATTTCATTAGGTAACTTTTGAAACTCTCTCAAGGAAGTAAATATAATTTACTAGTGAACTTGAGGAAAGGTGGGGGGAATTTTGAGGATGGGCACAAAAAGTACTATTTATTGAATGAACAAATGAAGTCCCCCCCTCAGTGGTCCAGACTCACACATTTTCTTGCCATATGAATATAGTTTTAACCTCACCTACTAACTGTCAAAGTGAAATACTGGAACAAGACTCTTCTCAAGTAAAGTCTGTTAAGGTTAGAAGAACATTGAGAGTGAGAGATAATTTCCCTTCTACCTTCTTTAAACACTCCTCAATCCTGCCTAATGCAAATATTTTGAGTGTGTCATATGTACCAGTCAGTGCTAGGTCCAGGAATCAGTTGAGAACAAGACTGGGATGACCAAACATCATGGTTTGCTTGGAGCTGAGGTTCCCAGGACATCAGACTTGGAGGTGGAAAATGAGTATAGTACTAAGAAAGCCCCTCTGCCGTTCTAGCATTACTGATAGAAAATAGAAAATAAGCAGTAAATATGGAAGTAAAACTCTTGAGACATGTTGCAAAGACTAGAAAGGAGCTCTAGTTTGAATGGTTAAGAAAATTTTCCCCAAAGAAGACACCTAAGTTGATATTAGAAAAATGAATATAAGCTAGCTAACAATGCAAAAGAAAAAGTTGTTCTATGACAACTCACAAACATGTGAAGACCCTGATGCTAGAGAAAGCATGACGTATGTTAGGAAACATAGTCTTTGTGACTAGAGGCCAGAAAAGAAGGAAAGCCAGATTGACAAGAACTTCTTACACAATACAGTTGTCCCTTGGTATCTACAGGAGATTGGTTCCAGTATACCCCAAAATCTGTGAATGCTCAAGTCCCTTATACATAATGGCATTATATTTGTATATCACCTATGCACATCCTCCCACATACTTCAAATTATCCCTAGACTGTTTATAATAATTAATACAATATAGTACCTAATATGACACCAAATATAATATCTAACACAATACATAAGATATACCTAATCTAATACCTAATACAACTAGTATGTATTATTTAGAGAATAATAACAAGAATAAAGTCTGTGCATATTCAACAATTTTAAAAATATTTTTGACCTGTGGTCGGGTCAATCTGAAAATTCAGAAGACACAGATATATAGTGCAGACCATATTACAGGTGCTAGAAAGTGCCCCAAAGGCAATGGGAAGTCACTGAAAGGTTTTAGGAAAGAGAATAAAGCTGGGCGCAGGTGGCTCACACCTGTAATCCTAGCTACTCAGGAGACAGGGTGGTTTGAAGCCAGCCTGGGCAAATAGTTCTTGAGACCCTATCTCGAAAAACACTTCACAAAAAAAAAAAAATACATATATATAGGGCTGGTAGAGTGGTTCAAAGGGAAAGCTCTGAGTTCAAGCCCCAGTACTGCAAAAAAAAAGAAACAAAGAGAATAAAGTCTCCATATCATCAGGTTTTACCATAGGCTTCTACTGCCAAGCTGTTTGTTTCTGTGAGGTTGCCAACTCTAGTCTATACTGACTCTGGACCCAAACCCCTGCAAACACAATAAAATAAGCTACTCCTCTTTTCAGCATCAACAAAGTTAAATATTCATGGAAAAAAGCCGATTTTAAATAACTAGCAGTGAATAAGTGTGAACTGTCTGTGCAAACTTTCTTAACTATTTGGGAACACCCTGCAATCTATCTGCACATCTTAGCTGTATGTGATACCTTACCTCCTGCCCTGGTCCAGGATCGTAAGCTTACAGTCTGCCTTGTTCCCAGTCATGTTTACTCTGCTTTCTAGAATGATCAATGGTGGACAAGTTCTCTTCTGTCCTTGTCCTTTCCAAGTGTGTCAATCCAATGGAAGTCTAGCCCTTCTTAGGTCACTGTCTCTCACTATGTGATCCCAATAGGGCAGCATTCAATCACAAGAGAGTTAGCTAGACAGCAAACTCTTGGGCACCTTGCAGACTGACTGGATTAGCTGAGCTCCAGGCCCTCTGTGTGACTGTGACACACACTGGCGTTCGAGAAGCACTGTCATAGGCAAAGCATTGCCTCCACAGCAGCTCCGACACTGCACACAACTCATTCTTTATCCCACAGACTATGAGACGTGAGAACCCCTCACTGCTTCGAACCTTCCCCTCAGCTGTGTTCAGCAGAGCCCACTGGCCTTATCCATGGTTCCAGATGAGCCACTCTCCTGTCAGCTCACCTGCCTTCCTGTTTGCCCAAGTGTCTTCTTTAAACTTCTGTTACCAACAACCCAACTTCCCTCTGTTCCTTGACCTTTTACTCCACTTGCCCCCCCCACTGAAATTTCAAGTTGATGTATTTCTCTACTTCTAATCTTATTCTCAGATTGCTGAGTTGTATGACAGTAAATCACATAACCAGCACTAATCAGGAGCTTCCCTCGACACCCAGAGCATCCCTGCCTCTCTTGCCCCTCCTTCCCTCCCTTTTTTCCTCCCTTCTTTGCACATCCTGGTTACCTTTCTATTGAATCCTCCCCAGCATTTCTTCTACCCTCAAGCATCCATCTATAGATGTCTGGATGAATCCTTCCTCTAACCAGGAGTGCTCCAGCACTCACTTCCAGTGAGGGCCCCAGACTGTCTCTCTCACACTCACCTGAGGAGCATGCTAAAGATGCAGGTTCCCAGACCACAGGTTTTTTTGCAGTCATTTTTCTCTCATGCTGATGTCTCACGCCTTATGTAATCCTTGCCATGTGGAACAAAATCATTGCCAGGGTCACGTTTCAGTGTCCCTTTCACTTTCCCTGCCCAGAGTGTTACTCTGGGCCACGGGCCTTTTATTTCTAGGGTCAATCACATTTTGGCAATGTGCAGACTTCATGATTAAACAGTGTTGTCAAATGTGGTCAGCCATCATGGATGCTTAGGGAACTTTAGAAAATAGATACATCCAAGGGCCGCATCCCAAATATGCAGTTTTCAAAGGGTGGAGCCGGGAGGTTTTTTGAAGCTCTCTTGGCAATCTTGTTGATCAGCTAGCTTTGATGCACACTGACCTAGACCTTGTGAAAAACATTTGACGTTGAACTCTAGAGACTTCTTCTGTCTCAAATAATCAATTCTCCATTCAAGGATGACAGGTAGAAAAAAAATGCTAAATGAGACCAGAAACTTTCTTTGATATATAGACAAAAAGTGAAACCAGAATATTTTATTTTTCTTCATCTCCCCAAAATTAGAGTTTCTCAAGTGCCTGGGGTATTTTTAGGTATAATTTCAAATAAAAATACAATTAGGAAACAATAATGTATGAACACATCTTATCTCATTTAAATAGCATTGCAGGAAATTAGCTTTTAAAAAAAAAAGCCTTTCAAGCTAAATGTTTGTATATCATACACACATACACACACACAAACCTTTGCCTTGAAATTATTTTTTTAAATCTATCCTTGGGACTTTCCATGGGAAACTATTTTTTTTAATTTATCCATAGTGTAAGACCCATTTTTTGCACTCTTCCCCAGCAAATACAACTATTAATCCTGAGAATAGCACAAAAGGAAAAGGCTCTAAGGTAGAAAGATGAAAGCCATGTTGTTTGGAGCCCCAGAACAGCACAGTGGCCGGGGCTCTTAAGTGCCACCTGACACAAAAGGGCAGCCCAGACAGCCCCATTCCTCTACTGGAATGAGCAGGGGTTCATCCCATGATGGAGAATTGTCACCATCCACCATCAGAAAGGGACTGGATCCCTGAATCCCAGCCACCCACTGTCAATAAGCCTCAGGACAGATGCTCTCCTACGGGTAAGACGTGGGACTCTTCAGCCCTACTGAGAAATATTGGAATTGCCTTGCAACGAGTGCCTGGTCAGGGCATCTCCTCATTACCCCACTGGAAACTTCCATCCCCCTGCAAGGTGGACAGTGGGGAGCCTCACCTGGAAAGTCAACCCCTCAGCCAGCCCCAACAGGCCCTAGTGAGAGCCTTACTAGTCTCGTGTAATCCAGCAGACAAATAACACAGCAGAGGCTCAGAACATTATATGACCATTGGACAAAATCCTATATGATGTGACTGACTGCTAAAGTAGAAGATTTAAGTGAGACCCAGAGCCCCTTAACAAAATAGCCAGAATGTCCAGGATACAAGAGAAAATAACCTGTCGTGCCAAGAAAATCACAACATGAATGAAACAAGACAACTAACTCATATTATCCCACCAACCCAATGCTGGAATCATTTGAAAGGATTTTAAATCAATTGTCATAAAACTGTTTCAACATTCCATTACAAATTCACTTAGAACAAAAAAAGAATTGGAAAATCTTAGCAAAGAGATGGAAGTTATTTTGTTAAGCTAAATAGTAATTACAGATCTGAAAAATAAAATGAACACATGAATCTGTATAGCCACTGAGATATCCAAGAAAATATAAAACAAACTTTTGGAAATATTATTCATTTTTCTGAGTGTTCAACAAAGCTTATTAGGTGGATGAAACCCAAGCTTTGCAACTTCTCTTGGGATGTCCTCCACATTCCCAAAATGAGCAGCCTTCCCATAGGCAGCAGAGTGGCCATGAGGGAAATCCTGAAAAATAACTAAAGCAAAAAAAAGGACTGGTAGCATGGATTGAGTTTAGATCACCTGCCTAGCAAGCATGAGGTCTGAGTTCAAAGCCCAGTACAGCCCTTTGAAAAAGAATTGTATTTGAGGAGGGGAGTAGCTGGGTGCTGGCCTAGTATGTGGAAGACCCTAGATTTTATCCATAGCACTCAATCCACCAAAAAAAAAAAAAAAAAAAAACCACAGCTATATTAGAGGAGAGGACAGTCTCCTGTTCTTGACTGGGGACTTCTCTAAATCGCTTCTCAGAAAACAGGTGCTGATCTAGCAGAAGGGTGATAATCTAGTTATGCTGTATTGTATAGGGAGGTTGGAAAATCATATTTCACAGCATATAAAAGAAACGATTTGCTATAGCTCTCCAGTAATACCCCTCTCCAAACTTAATCATAAGCCCTACATTTAAAAACTTAGAGAAAATGGTCATGAACTAATGACTGAAAAATTGATAAAGTATTAATTCAACAAGAGTAGTTGTTGATGCCCATCATTTGCAAGATAATGGAGTTCTTGGGTTTGGTCTCAGTCTTGTCCTAAACAATTGTTTAGCTTTTGGGAAGACCTGTGTCCTGGATCCCTCTGACAGCTCCTTGCAATCATAGCTCAGACCATTTACGTGTCATTCATCAGTTTTAGCAACAATGATAAGAGGTGCTGTAGAACCATTTTATGAACTCAAAATAGACTCTGTCAGACCCTTCCAGATGCCCATTTCTCACTCTACAAATTATTCTTTTCTTTTAAGGAAAAATAGACAGGGTCCCGTTGACAAACATGCTTCCATGAAGGTACTTTGTCAGAGAGAGGGGCACTCCTAAGTAACATGTCCCCAGATTTGATCAGGCTTGTTTTGTCTGGCAAATGAATTATGTAAACCTTATATACCAGAAACTGTTTCAAGTCAATTAATTGTTGTAATTACTTAAGATTTCTTTTTAATGAATATGGCTCTCCAGGGATTCGATGATATCCTGTCATCTGTAGGCCCTGATAAATGAAATGTGATTTGTGACTCACTGCAAACCCTTGTACTTGGGCAATGTCTGCTTCCTGCGTGCTCGTTAAATGGGAGAAATGCCCTTGGTGGAGGCAGGGACATTCATTATACACTTCCCAGTCAGCTGGAGCGCGAGGGGCTGGCTCTCCCTTCCTGCTCTCCTTCTCTCCTCTGTTCCTTTGGAAAGAAATTAACCAAGCCCATGACCTCAGCGAAGCTGAGTAGCCTAGTCACTATCAGTGTCACCATCCCTCCCTCATTTCCATCAGGTTCCAAAAATTGAGGTCTCAAACAGATATTGAGGGTGATATTGGAAACTTACATAGAAGGGAAGGATTCTCTCTCTCTCTCTCTCTCTCTCCCTCTCTCTCTCTCTCTCTCTCTCTCTCTCTCTCTCTCTCTCTCTCTCTCTCTCAGTAATTTTCTCATATTTAATGATTCTTCTCTCCAAGAGTTGATGAAGTAGAGTTGTGTCTATCTCTCATGGATGCCCCATTTTCAAGTGATTAATAAACAAACTAGATTATTGCTGTAGATAAATCTAAAATAGCACAACGAAAGTTCTAGAAACCAAAGTCTCAATTTTTTGAAATATAGGCACCATTCATCCTAGCAGACAAAATTCTGTAATAAAGCACAATTTTTAAACATGGCTGTTGTTTTCTATGGCTTTAATTTTGCCCAATCAATCATTTAGTGCATCCCAATAGAATAGCGTTTTTCTGGGACATTTTTACTTGATAGGTAATATAATCATAAAGAGATCTGTAGCCAAAGTTCATAAAGAGGGTTAAAATAAGCATTAGCAAACCCACAAAACATTTAAAACAATTTGCTGTCTTCATTGTCTCAATGCAAACATTTAATTCATAATTGAATATCAGATTGGAAATATAGCAAGTAAAATATGCTTCTTTTGAAAACTCTGATTTTTACTGGCATTTATTTCCCTGAATTGTGTGAAATGCATTACAATGTATGAGTACCTGTAATAAGTACATCAACCAGAATTCTGGAAAATAATGCTACTATTCAAACAGTGTTTATTGATTCAAAGTGAATTAAAATTTCAACTCCTTCATTTTGAACTGTTGCAGTTTCCTTACAAATTCAGTAGCTCTAAACCAAATTTAAATAGGAAAGATTATGTCCTAAGCAAACACTGATTTAGGATTACAAGACTTTTCAGAATGAAGAAATATCTCTATCACCTTAAAATCACAATTCTAAGAAAATTCAAAGATTTTGAAATTTGAAAATATATTGAAGCCATTGTTTGATAAATACTTGTCAAGTAGCTGATGAAGA
The DNA here is from genome assembly GCF_047511655.1 of Castor canadensis. NCBI lineage: Eukaryota > Metazoa > Chordata > Mammalia > Rodentia > Castoridae > Castor > Castor canadensis. Next base: position 46,373,885 of record NC_133393.1, read on the forward strand.
ACTAGGCACTTGGCCAGACCTTTGGGTTACACGGTGAGCCATACCACTGATAGCTCCAGTGATAGTTAAGCTCTGGGTTCAGTGCTTTGCAAACACTGTGTGGTTCCTAACCTCAAGAACCCCTAAGCTTTAAATTTCCTTTCTTTGAATAAAGATTGAGCAACAAGACAGAGTGGCTAGATGACAGTGCACAGCTCCTCTTACTGTTTCTGTGATAAAAGCTCTCAGATTCCTGGACTAGATCTATAGTAGTACAATCCAAATTCAACCACTGTTTCTTTATTACTTAAAGCCGGAGCTGCCATTTATTACCCATACCGGGAAAGAGCCCATTGCTGGGCAATTCACAGTTGTACCCTAATGGTAAAGGTGCCCCATCCTGGTTCTGATGTCAAGGGTAAACTGTGGTGTGATTTTTGGCAAGTTGTAGAAATCTCTTTACCTCGTTTCCTCACCTGCAAAATGCAAATACACCCACAATGATGTTGGTGGTGATGGTGGCACCTGCCTACCTCTTAAGGTGTGTGTGAAAAATTAAATGATTTAATGTATTACAAGCACCTTGAACCTGGAACACAGTAAGTGATGAATACACTGATTATTACCCTTCTATCGTCATCATCATAGCCATGTGAGCTAGCATTATTGTCTGAATTGTGCTGACGAGAAAATAGAGGCATAGGGAAATTAAGAAACATTCCCAAAAATGTGCAACTAGACATAGAACTAAAATTCAGAACAGCTTTCTTTATCCAAAGTGATAACCACTTCTTAGATGAACTACTGTGTGAAGTTCTATAGCATATCAAGAGAAAGTCATGTCCATTTACCAATACTCTCTCTCCTTTCCCCCCCTCCTCCCCCTACTCCTCTTCCTCCTTTCTTCACTACCAGTATCATCAGTAACCATGAGCACACATCGCAACCTTAGGTGATGTATGTACACTAGGAACACTGGCTGTAATATTATTTTAGTTAGAGAAAGTCTTTTCTTCCAAGAGTTTACAGAAGGGTGGAGAAGTGGTAAAGAACAAATCCTAACCCTAATAAGCTCCTATAAAGTCTGGCTTAGTTTTATGATAAAATTGACACTCACATTGATTAAATAACTTGCTTACAGCAACACAGAAAGTGGTTAAATAGGACCTTCTGTTTCTCCAAATCTTATCACCTAAAATTGTTAAAGGGGGAAATGGGCTTTTCCTGTTCTAACTATACTCTCTCAACAGAATCCCTTTTGACTGATAGCATCTACTGTTTAATATCTGGTATCTATCATTTTATTTCTACCTACCCATGCTTAGAAATAGTCTGAGTTTGAAAATTTGAAAAATGTATGTCAAAATAATCCAGAATTTGAGTGTCTTTATTTCTTTTTAGAGCATCTTAAAAATAATTATCTAAAAATACTTTTCAATTTCTTTCATTTACTATTTCTCCCATTTGCATTGGAATATCAATTCAGTTATCTATTTCTTGAGTTAGTTGTGATAATTTGTATTTTCCTCATTCAAGTTATTAGCATAAATTTATTTATCATGTTCTCTATAAATTGTTTTATTTTCTTAATATTTGATGTAATCATCACTCTTATATTTTGCTTTTTTATCTTATTTTCATTTTCTTGCTATTGCTTATAAGACTTTCCAGCATTAGATTTTTAATTTTTTCTAAAGAGCATACTCTCAAATTAGTAATTTTTATTTTTATTTGCTTTCTAAAAAATGTATTTTGTATATGTGTTTACCTGTATAATTTTATTATTTCTGCTTTTTAGTGGGTATGTTTGTTAGTTCTAACTTAAGGACCATCTCAATTCTTATATTTTTTTCTTCATTTTTTAATAATGAAAATTTTCAATGCTACAAATTTGTGCCAAAATGTATTAGTCACATCCTATGAGTTTTGAGACATGGTGGTCTTCTTTATTTTATTTGAAGATAGTGTGTGTGTAGTTTGTGTTTCCATAACAGTGAACCCCAAACAAGGACATGGCTGTGGAAAGTGATCTGGGATGTGCTCCTGGGAAAGTGGATTGTGACACTGGCAGGAGGAAAGCCAGTGAAAGGTGAGTTAATAAGAGGTTTAATGCTACAGGGAACTGGAGCTGCATCTCTGCAGAAATGTTTATAACATGTCCTGGAAACGTCCCACTGAGGAAAGGGGAAGCGGGAACATGTAGCCATAAACACTCCTGGAGTTGTGCAACCCTCAGTAATTGTAGGTGCTATTTTTGTGGGCTACATACACTGGAGAAATCCTGAAAGCAAGGAAACACAAAGCCACAGTAATGTGAGAAACTATCTCTATTCACAGAAGCTGTTCATTGGTGGACAGGTGAACTTGGATGAAGGCTGAGGTCCCCAGGTTGGGCATCCACAGTGTCTGCTGCAATAGCTGTGATACAGCTTTGCTTTCGTTTTTATGTAAGAATTTTTCTCAAGTAGTTTGTTGGGGCTTATTTTTTTAATGTGTGTGCTTTTAAACTTTTTTTAGTGGGGGGATTGCGTACTAGGGGTTGAACTCAGGGCATTGGGCTTTTTAGGCAGGCTTGAGCCACACCACCAACTTTGCTTTTTGATTTTAATATAAGCACTCATTACACACTAAAATGTGCACCCTCAGCTGTAATGATTTTCTGTAAGTTGAAGAAAGTATTACAAAATAGCCTTCGGGAAATTTTGTATTTTGCAACAATAATTACATTTTTTAACATAGCTGTTTTATAATTTTTTTCTACCTGTTCAATTTATTTATCTACTCCAATGTGTTATTGCTCAAATTATTTACACTTTTATATTCTTTCTTAAATTTTTTTATTTTGACAGAATTTCAGACTCAAAAGAAACTGAAAGAATAGAACAGATAACTCCCACTCAGACTTGGCCATTGGCCCAGTTGCATGAGCCTATTTCTGGGTTCTGTTCCATTCTCTTGAGCAGTGTCTAAGCTTTTGCAAACAGTAATGATGTCATAACTCAGAGCTTTCTGGTAAGTCTTAAAGTCGGAAAGTGCAAGTCTTTCAATTTTATTAGTCTTCTAAAAGTTTTTACTGCCTTTATTTCCTTTGACTTTTTTATAAGCTTTACGAATTCAAAGTTTTAGGTTTCCTGCCAAGCTTGCTATAGCTAACAAATTTTAATATGTTGTTCTTTCACTACTATGCACTTAAAGGTATTTTCTAATGTCTGTGTGTGATTTCTTATTTGACCTTTGGATAATTTCCAAATATTTAATGTTTTTATAAACATTTACTCTCTTATTTTAATGCAACTACATTACAATCAAGGATATGGTTAGAGAAATGGTTAATTTCAATCCTATTAAATTTGTTGAAATTTGTACTGTACAGCTTATGCTAACTTTTGTTGACTATACCATGTACACTTGAGAATAATATTTGTTGAGTATGGTATTCTGTAAAGATCAATTAAGTTAAGGTGATTGCTAGGTATTCTGATACTCTGTGGCTTTATTAATTTTTGTCTGCTTATTTCATCAATTGCATGTGAAGAGAGACATATTACAGTCTCAAGTTTTTATGGAATTGATATTTCTCCTTTTAATTGTCATTTTCTGGCTAATGTATTGTGAGACCCTGCTATGTTTCAATACATTCATGTTGTTATCTTTTCCTAAACAAAAAACCAAACTTCTATCATTATAAATGATTTTTCTCTGCTAACGCTCTTTGTCTTGAAGTTAGTTTTATTTGATATTAATTCCACTCCTTTCTTCTTATGGTTACTATTTGCATGATATCTTTTTTCTATCCATTTCCTTTTGTTCCATCTATGTCCTTATATTTAAAGCACATTTTTATAGATAATGCATAGCTATATACTTATTGTTCATTCTGATCATCTCTGCACTTTAATTGGTATGTTTAGTCCACTAATATTTAGTGTACTATTAATGGTTGGATTTAAGTCAATATACTATTTTTTGTTTATTTGTCCCAAGTTCTTTTCTTACCTTATTTTATATTATTTGAATATTGTTAAAATTCCATTTTAAATCTATCAGCTTCTAGATTTATTGCTTTTCATATTTTTAAGTGGACCCGATAAGGATTACAACATATATCCTTAATTTTTCAGTATTTTACAATACTGAAAAATTACACTTCTTTCCATCTTCTATACTATATTTGATATATGTATTATACCCATGCACAATATACACCACTGACAAGAAAACTGTATAGTCACTGTTAAACAAACATATATAGTTTAAAAGAAGAAAGAAAAATTTTCTTTTGTATTTACCTAGGTACCATCTCTAATGCTATTCTTGCCTTCCCAAAAATAGCTTTCCATCTATATTTTTTGCTTATAGTCAGAAGAACTTCATTAGTGTTCTACTGAACACTAATTAGTGTCTACTATTAGTGTCTACTGCTGTTGACAAATTCTCTTGGTTCTTCTTCATTTGAAAATGCTTTTCCTTTGCCTTCATTTTAAGGGATATTTTCAGTGAATACAGAATTTAAGGTTTATAATTGCTTTTCTTTCAAAACTTTAGCTATTCCATTCCCTTCTGGTCTCCAGAATTTCTGATGAGAAATAAATGCTGTTTTCTTATATGTACAATATCTTTCTCTGACTGATTTATACATTTTATTCTTTTATTGGGTCTACTTCAAATACCTTCTCTCCTTATTCTTTTCTTTTCTTTCTGGGACTGAAATTATACCTATAGTCAATGCTTTGAAGGTTTCCATGGTTTTTTGTGGTTTTTAACAGCAATTTGTGTTGAAATTTTTATCTCTTTGTCTCATATACATTGGATAGTTTCAAGGTCATTAACTTTTTCTTCTGTCATATCCAGTATGCTGTTAAGTATGTATGATAAGTTTTAAATTTTTTGCTATTGTATTTTTAGTTGTGTCTCTTTTATTTTTTAATAGTCCATAATTTTCTGCTGGTATTTCCTATCTTCATTCATTTTAAGCATATTTTCCTCTATCCCCTCGAGCAATGATTATAATAGCTGCTTTGTAATCTTTGTTTGCTAATACCAGCATCTTCATCACTTTTAGACTGCTTCCCTCCAATTTCTTGCCTGAGTCTGAATCACATTTTTATTTTATCCAGGTATCTAGTCATTTTTTATTGTACCTTCAATATTAGGAATGCTACATTGTAGAAACTACAGGCAACTGGATTTCCATCTCTACAGAAATATTGGATTCTACTCATTTCTCTAAAACACTTATTTTAAACTGACTAGACTCAAATGCCAAATTATGAAATTTCAGTGCAGTCCTTTTAGCTCTGGTTGAGGTTCTTGAAGTTTGTCCTTCACATGTAATTGTTCAGGGGCTTTTCAAAGATTTGGATGTGCAACAAAGAGTTATTACATCTTGAGTTTCTTTCTCCTTCAATGCTGTCTTTTCTGAGACCTCCATCTCAATCTCTAGGTGCTGTAGACCTGAATTTCTGTCCTATGGTTCCTGAAGCCAGTAAGATCATGAGTTTCTATCCAAGTCTTAGCAGCTCCACATGGATGGTGATTGTGATTTCCTCCCAAGCTAAAGTGTGAAACTCAGTCCTGTGCCCTTGGTCTAGCCTTCAGTGCTTCTCTAGTGATGCCTGCTTTTACTTGCTTGTCAGTTACTTCAAGTCAGTGACATATGCATATATGTATATATACATATATAAATAGGACTGATCCAACAGGAGTGCTCCACTACCCAATTAATCACTTTTGACCACATTTTTGTGATTTTTTGTAAGCTGGGGATATCATGCAACTCAACACTCACATTTTACAAATTTAAAACAAAGGCTCAAGTTAAATGAAAATGTATAACCCAAGGAAAAGGCTATCCTTTTACATGAACATTAGCCATGATAACCAAACAATATGGCCCTAGTAGAATATATAGTCTTTAATTCCATAGCAGATGTTTAAAGTGTAATGACATTTCTGTGATTATCAAAAACTCTTCTAATTTGAGTAATGCATATGAATAGAATAATTTCAACACTTTTTGCTTAAAGCCAAATGGCCTTTTCCTGTGAACATCTTGTAAATCACCCAGGGTTACTTGAAATCTGCAGAGAACGCTTGGGAAAACCCACCCATCTATATAACAGATATACCATGTTTCTTCTTCATCATCACCTTCTATCATTTTTCCTCTTTTTAATTACTCAGTCCCTATTTCCCCTCATCAAATAGACAAATGTTCCTTCTCTTGTTCTTAAAATCACAGATGTTAATTCTGAGGCATTTATTACTGACATTTATCCTTCCACCACGTCTATCGAGCACACAGCAAATGCCACCAACTATTTCTGCTTTTCCTTCCAAATAGGACCTGCATTCTTCTTCATCCCCAGAACAACACTCACAGATGCTAGGGATGTAGCAGGTACTCAATAAATACTCAGGTGAGTGAATGGATCTCCTCCATCATTATGCCTCTGTACATTTTTCTTGAGCCATCACTTCATGAAGTTCCTTTGTTAAGAGGTAAAACTATCTTTTTTAAATATCCTATTTTGTCTTGGGCTTTAATTCCAAGCATCAAATTATGTTTTTTTCACTTTCCTTCTTATAAATATTAAATATAAATATTTAATCCCAAATAAGGTTGACAGTAAATTAAAAACAAAGAGACTCAAGGCCTCTTTAGCCTTTGTTCATTTAGCATCAGCCAAGAAAGGCTCACAACAGTGACAAAAGATCTGAGCACAAGCAAGTGGGCAGGTGAACTCACAAGGGAAGCACTCCTCAAGAACTCAAAGCAGGGGACTTTTCTGGGACCCCATCCAACTCAAAGCCACTTGCACTGAGGTTTGAAATCTCATCTGAGCAAGTGCCTTCCAGCAGTCACTGCAGGACAGGAAGCGATCATGTTCCAGATACCTGTTCTCCAGTGTCAGTTGCTGAGATCCTTTCTTTTCATCTGACTGTGGGCACCCTACCCCGACAAGTCCTCCAACCACCATGACCAGAAACCCAGACTTTTACCTCTCAGTCACTTGCACTCTGGGTCCTCTCCTTTTATGCTTATGTTTATTTTACAAAATTCATTCTTCTCTGATATCTCATCTCTCAATGAATACTGAACGTCTTCAGAGTACCATCTTCCATGCCATCATTGTAAGTAGTTTATAATGAATTATGGGTGATAGGCAGATAGATGATAGATAGATAGATAGATAGATAGATAGATAGATAGATAGATAGATAGATGATAGATAGGACAGGTAATGAATAAATAAATGCATTTATATTTAACTAAAGAAATATTATTACTTACACACCTTTATGTGTAACCAATCTCTGCTTATATACAATACCTCTGTAGTACACTGAGTAGGAAAATGAATTGATGCAAATCATTGTAAAGGATAAATTCTGCTCATAGAGAAAGGGCCACTTAATCTGAAGACTCTCTACAATGTGCCCTAAATTCAAATGTATCCATTCTGCCTCTGAGCCAAGGATTGCTGATGTCCCAAAGTATCTCCCAACCACTTTCCCTTTAAATGTTCCAAATACCTCTACATACTTCTCATCTCTCTTGCCCTCCAGAAGTTTCAATTCACAGCTCTTTATACTACAAATTTTTTGAAGATTTCTAAGATCCCATTGTCTCCTCATTCAAAAACCTTCTCTGCAGTCTCTTCTTCTTCAGAATGTATATAAAATAACAAAACCAACATCCACACTCAGCCTTTCCATTGTTCTCACTGATGACAGAATTCTCTTAATTTTTGTTTGTTTAATTATTGTTGCTTGAGCATCATTCTTCATATTTACTGAAAACTCATAAAAATAACCTTCCAAGTCAGGAAGTTTTAAGAAAAACCATTACATGTAATGTACAGCAAACAGAAATGAAACAGGGAAGTTGAATTTTTCCCTTTTTAGTCAGTTATTTGTATCTAGAAATCGGCATTCTGTATTCACACACAAAGTCTATTTGCACTGAGACTGCGTGACCGCGTCTGTGAAATGCGGTAGAGTGCCCCATTTTATTATGATGATCATTGCAAAATAGATTGCTACTACCTCCCCTCCAAAATCTGTCAAAGATATTTTAGGTACTACTGCACCACTAACTCAAGCTGTTCGTGTAGAATGGAAGTAATCAGAAGTGAGAGGAAAAAATAGGAAAGAAAATAAAAAACCATTTCCCAAAAATGCAGGAGCACATGAAAACTTGCCTAGGCTAATCATCAGCAGTGTAAAATTTTTATTTCTCAGTTAATAAGCACCACCTGTGTTTGTAAAAAGTCTCTGATTACTTGTTTTGTGTCTCACAAAGAATATAAAATGTTCTCAGAATGGATTCTATCAGGTACATGTGGATTATTAATACACTTTAAAATCCCTCCACATGGCTGACATGGCCTTCATTATCCTTTTTCTACTCCCTACTCTACACTTTCTTCTTTAATTTTTTTATTGAAATGATATAATATAAAAAATCATTGACTACATATAAATCAATTGTCTGTGACATGTTACAGGGAAAAAGAAAACATCAAGATTGCCAATAACAGGCACTCAGTCTCATAAAACTTGTAATCAACTTCCAAGCCAAGGCGTAAACTGTAATATATTGCCACAAACCTATGACGATAATAAACTATTTGAATTGCACCTTCACATTCTCAGTCGTTAATAACAAATTAAGCATGGAAAATTTTTGACAGTCATTCATTTTAATGGGTGCTTGTTTGTCAGATTGTGTCATCTGGCATTATAGAATCAGCCTTATCCTTGAAAGGGTATGGGAAAAAGAGAAAGAGACAGAGGTTCTAAACTTTGGAAACTAACCACAGACAATGAGGATGCAACTGCTCGAAAATTCTAAGAGCAACTTATTTTTTATCTCAGCTCAAATAAAGATTACACCAAGTCAGGCTGGGTGTGATAGAAAATGCCTGTGATCCCAGCTACTCAGGAGGCAGAAGGAAGACAATCTCCATCCAAAGACAGCTTGGACAAAATCATGAGACCCTATCTAAATACAAATTAAAAGCAAAAGGGCTGGGAGCATGGCTCAAGTGGTAGAGCACCTGCCTAGCAAGCTCAAGGTGCTGAGTTCAAACCCCAGTAGTGCCATACACCGAGTCTTTCTTTGGCCCTAAGTGCAAATGAAAAAGCAAGTCCTCAAACTGATTAATTTGTATTATTGAGGCTCTTCTGGATACTTGTTGCTGCATAAAAACCACCTCAAAATAGTGTCTTAAAACATTAGCCACCATTTATTTTGCTTATAAATTGGAGCTAACTGGGCTCAGTGAGGTGGTCTACTGTGAGATCTTTAACACAATTGCAATCAGTCCATGGCTGGATTCTGAGGGCTGAGTGTGGGGCTGGCTCTCTCTCCCTCTCTCTCTCTCTCTCTCTCTCTCTTTCTCTCTCTGCCTGTACTGACCTCAGGATGAGGAAGACTCAGAGCAATTGTCCTGAGAAAGAGCAGGTGGAAATCGAATCGCCTTTTATGACCTCACCTCACCCATCCTGCACACAGCCACAGGTTCAAGGGGAGGAAGCACTCCACCCATTGATGAGGAGTAGACAAGTTTCACGTATAGTACAGACAACTGGGCAGTAAGTATATTTACAAAACACAGCCTGTATCTCAACCTCCAGGGCATACTAGCACACTCCAATGCCACACTCACCCTCAGTAAATAGAGCTCTTGATTGACACAGGGCCAGTGGTGTGATGTCTCTATGTCATAGTGGCCATAGTGTCACTGTGGGTGCTTTGTGAATGACTGCATCAGACAAACACAATAGGATTAATTAGGAGATGATCTCTTGGTTCTTTTAATAGACTAACATACAAAACGAATCTCAGAAGCCATTCAACATATGTTTTATGGACTAGCAGTATCACATCACTTGGACACTGGTCAGAAATGCAGGCTAGTAGGCCCCACAGAGACCTGCTGAGTCTCACCACCATCCCCAGATGGTCTGTGTGCACGTGAACTCCAGGACACATCGTCTTAGAGGACTGTGTAGGATGCAGAGTTCTCCAGAGAAATTTTTTCAGAGTCATATTTTTACCCTGAGCATTTCCTGAGGCTTCTGAGAATGCTTTTGGAGATCACTATAATAAGTTATGCACATTCTTAGGGAACTTCGGCCTCCCCCATGTCATGCCCAACTCTCTCATACTCTCTCCAAGAGAGCCTGATGTTCTAGCAGATTCCCTACCTCAGGTCTCAGGCTTGAGAGTGGTGAAAAGAAGGCTCCTGGTCCCCAGCCCCCATGGTGTCCTCACTTCCTCTCTCCATCCCTATAATCTACTGGGCCTTGGACAGGTAGGCATTTTTCTTAGTTCACTTCTTCTCCGGGTGCAGTTTCCCCTGCATCATATCTAATTCATATTCTGCTTCATTCTTTACCACATCCCAGACCTCTTATTAATGCCAGGAATATAGGAAGGAGTCACTCAAACCCTGTAGAATGAAACAATCAATCAGTTAATTAATATTAGCAACAGGGGCAGAGGAAAAGACTGCCTCATGGATCATGGGAACAACAGTCATAGGGAAAAGGCACCACATCCACTCCCTTTTCAGGGGCATCTGTGATGTCTGCTCTGCAAGGGAGCAGAGGTCATGTGCTCATCCTCAGTCAAGGCTGTGTTATTTTAGCCTTCTCTACATCTCCAAACCCATCCTCCACCTCCTCTCAGCCAGTGGCACTCAAGGTTGCTTCATTAGGAAGAAAGAAGAGGAAGAAAAGGAGGAGGAAGAAGTGGAAGAGGAAAAAGGAGGAGGAGAAGGAGACTTGGAAGAGAAAGAAGAGGAGGAAGAGCAAGATGAGAAGGAAGGTAGGAGAGACAGCAGAGAAGGAGGAGGAAATGGAAAGGAGGAAGGGGAAAAACAGAAGGTGGAGGAGAAGGAGGAAGAGTTGGAAGGCATAAGATATTAGGGGGTTGAGGCCTTTGAAACTGATCAGGGAAAATGATAAGGCAACAAGAGGCAGCAAGACACAACTTTATCAGGTGGTGCTGGGCAGGGTTACAGGGAGGGGGAGGTCCCTCCGGGCAGAAGTCTGTTTAGAGACTGCAGAGCAGGGTCACTACTCAGAAGAGAAGGAGGGCAAAAGGACTCCCCAGAAGAAGGGACGGCCTGACTGTTAGGGGCTGTGGCTCAGCAGCACAGTGAGGGGGAGAACTGTGTAACCACAAGGGCCTATCTTATCAGTGAGAGACGTTGGGTGGGCTTCACAAAGTGAAACACTTGAGTGACACTCAGTGGGTGTGGTTCATAGAATTTGCAAAGCAAGTAGTCCCTAAATAGCTTAAATTTTTGTTTGTTTGGGGTACTTTTTAAATAACTGGTGCATAAAAATTTGAACTTGGCACTGGTGGACTTTTGAGGCAAAGGGTTTCAACCCATACTCAAAAAATAAATCCTATAGGGACCAATACACAGAGGCCAGTTATATATAAGGGAGGAAGGGATGTCAAACTGCAGGACATTGCACTGGGAGGTGTAGGAAACAAATTTTCCCAGCAGATACTTTTTCTTAGGTATTAGGATTAGGATTAACTAACTGCACATAAAATAACCCAGTTTGGCCCAACCTGTGCTAGCCTGCAGTGGCAATTCATGAATTACTTAGAACCAATCAAACCATCAAGAACACAAATTGCTCTCACTTAAAAATTCTTTAGTCTGGGCCTAATGGCTCACATCTGTAATCCCAGCTACATAGGAAGCAGAGATTGAGAGGATTGTGGTTAGAGGCCAACCCCAGGGATAAAAGTTAGGGAGACCCCCATCTCAATCAATAAAAGGCAGCACATGATAGTGCATGTCTATCATCCCAGCTCACAGGAAGCGTAAACAGGAGGATCACAGTCCAGGCATAAAAGTGAGACCATATTAGAAAAATAACTAAAACAAAAAGGGTTGGAGGCATTGCTCAAGTGGTAGAGCCTAGCAAGCCTAAAGCCCTGAGTTCAAACTGTAATCCTGAAAAATAATAATAATAATTCTTTAGAACCAGGTGTGGTGGCTCAGGTCTGTAATCCCAGCACTCAGGAGACTGAGCCAGGAAGATCTCTAATTCAAGGCCAATCTCGGCTACCTAGTAAGACTGTGACTCAAAAAAATCATAAAAACAACAACCAAAAAAAGGAAATTCTTTAGGAATGGAAGTAACATATTCAATCTTATCAAAATTCCTATGCTTGCCAAAAAGATCTGATTATTTTACCTGTGCTTTATCCTTCACAATAAAATCTGAAATGTCACCCAAAGTCCCTCTTGCTCATGAAAACTGGAAATACAAGGAAATATGTTCTGAGAACACTATTGACTGGATTTCAGTTACACATTTTTTTTCAAAAAGGAAATCATTTTAGTGGAGTTTGTGTTTGGGTTTTTTTTTTTTTAAGGCAGTGTCATTAGTCAAGCGCTCAGACTGCATAACCCTTCTTACAACAGGCTCAGTCACCAGGAACCATGTAGATTGGAAAAAGAAATACATTACTGCCCACCCGTAAAAGGCGCCTTTGTGTAAGCATGGGGGGCAGAAGGGGGCCATCGAGATCAATCAGCCTCAAACTCAGGATTAGATATTATCAAAACAGATTTCACTTGTGCTAACAGCAATTGGCCCTCAAGTGCAACTGTTTTCTAAATACATCAAACTTCCCATTAAAAGGCAAACTCTCAGTAGCATTTTTTTTTTGTGGGGAAAATATCATTTTCTAATGTCCATGTGCCCTTCCATGGGGCTGAAGGAGGGAGCATTCTATCCAGGTACCCGTGCACTTTGAGAAAGGTGAAGTCTTTCATGTTGGAAGAAAAATAAACCAATTTTTAGTTCTCAAGAACACAATAGCTGCTTCTGTTTTCAACCTGGTGGTTTGTTTACACTTTAGGGACCATTAGAGATCTCCTGCCAGGCAGACGAAGTGGATTTCATTTTTGCTCTCAGGATCCATAACAGCTACACCACAGAAATGACACTTCTCTTTCTACATCAAGTCATGCTAAGTGATGCTAGAATATGAGTGACTACTTACATGAACACAGGAACAATACAAATGAGTTGTTTAGGAAAAACTGCTGCTAAGGGAAGCTCCTCAGGTTTTAATTCACAAGGACTGACTACAGTAACAAACTCATTTGATGAGTTGGGCAATTTGATTACAAGGTGACCTGTTACCACTTTTGCTCAGACTACATATTTGTTACAAATGAATTCTTTAGAAACAACTCCTGACTTTGTAACTATAATTATACTGAGTAGCTTGAAATATCAATGGGGGGAGGGAGGTAGTTTTCTTTTATCAGAGAAAATAAGTCACAATTTGGAAAGATTAACAAAGAACTAAAAGCCTAGAGGTAATATCATAAGTCCATTCCTAGACTGATCTTCACTTATTTAGCCACCCAAGGTGGCCGTGCTGTGCCCCAACCCATCCCAATACCCACAGAACAAACTAGGAACATTCATTTCTTCAAGAGGAGATCTTCCATCCCTTGGGCCAAAGCTTTTATTGTCAAGTGATGTTTCAGAAGCTTATTTTTAAGCAAAGGTGAGAAATGTTTTCTAACTTAAATCCTCATGAGATAAGTAATTCGATCACTAAATAAAAGCTTGAAGCAATTCTGATTTTACACAAATACATGGGCACAAATGAAAACATTCATGCATTCAAAAACAACATACCATTGAATACCTCTGGAAAACCCTCTCTGAAAAGCGAGGAGGAAGTGTTCGACTGCTTCAGTCACTTCCCATCCTTGTCCCCAGTTCTCACTAATCAATTCTAAGCATCTCCAGGTGTGCATCTCTGAGTGCGTGAAAGTTGGTCACGCAGGTTCAGTTCCTATACCTGCCACAGTATGAAGCCACCCCATCTCTGGCCCGAGGAGTTCTCTTTCCTTGCAGCAAGAAAATGTTTTAAAAAGCTGACTTTTAAGCCTCTTACTGAATTTTTTAATGGATTAAATTCATCATGTCACCAGCTGCTGTGCGGCTAATAGAGCCATAAAACACTGTATTAAAGGATTACCCATGCAAAATTTCCTCTGCTGCTAATGCGAATTTTAATACTTTTAACATTTAGTTGAGATGGGAATGTCCAAGAACAGCTTGTTCAATAGGTTGTTCTATAAAATTAAGTTCCTCGTCTCATCAGAAATGCCAGGACTCCATTAAGTTAAAATTTTACAGAGAGGCTAAGATGATTCACTGTGCAGCATTTGTGAAGAGGGAGACAACATCTGCTTCTACATTAATGCTATTTAAAAAAAAAGGAAAGAAAGAAATAAAAGAAGAGAAAAACAAAACACTCATGAATCCTGTAAGTTCATGGAGACTGGGCTGAATGGAGGAAAATGTTAACTTCAAATTTGTAGAAGGTTAATTTCTGTTATTCAAAAAATGTTGCTGAAAGTCAGGAGCACCTCAGTTTAGGCCCCCTTGAATGTCATTTGTCACAAGTTCAAAGGTCTTAAAATATACAAAAAGGCAATGACACAAAATCACCCAGAGATTATACTTTGCATAATGAAAATGCACCTGTGTATCCAGGTGGCAGGAAGGAGGAGAGGAAAAAATATAGCTGACAGAGCACAATCACAAGATGCTCAAAATTTGGTCATTCAAGTTGTTTGTGCTATAGGGGGCAATGCTGAGACCTTGAGAAGGTCCAGCTTACCCAAGTTTATGCAGCTAATCAGAAGCAGATTAGAGAATAAAACCCAGTTCTCCTGATACCCAGACAAGCCTTGCCTATCTATAAATATATACACATTGACTTTGTTCAGATGAAACAGTTTACATATTAAACAACAATAAAGAATCAATAAGTGCACTATGGGGATCAGTATCCTCCTGGGAGAGGTTTAAAATAAAATAACAAAGTATTGCATATCATTTCCAAAGTCGTTCCCATCAGACCACCTTCAGAATATTCAGCTTGAAATTTTGTACTCTTAATTCTGCCTCCTCTTCTGCTCATAGATGACACTTCAAATCCCAGTTATAACTCTTACCTGTGCATCTAAAATGTGACAATATTTCATTATTTCCTAAAGAAATTACATCTTAAATGAGGCTATAAAAACAATTCACACTTTCTTTGAATGTTGCTCAATAATCAATCCAAATGCCATCACTTGAGGCTCCAGATTCTCATTACAATTAGCGTGGACATCAGGATGTGTGCTGTGCCTTATTTGAAAATGCAACCCAGGGACGGTCAGTTTTAACAGAAATTCTCCAAAGCCCAGGTTCTTTACCCAGGCTGAATTTTGTCCGCAGCTCCATATTTTGTACTCTGTATGTATTACTGTTCTGAGAGCCTGTCATTTCTTATCAGAATGAGAAAGGCTAAAGAGATAATATTTCAATAACATACTGGCCTGATCATAAAATAACTCAATGGAAATGTGTAACTGCCTCCGGCAGCCTGGCAGGGTACTCAGCACTCAGATGATTTGTATTCTGGGTTTTTTTTTTTTTATGGTTACATTTTCTGTTATATCAGACATCCCCTCAAGTCTTAGTTATGCTTTTATTCAAAAGGGAGAGCCGCAGTATAAAGACCTACAAAAGTTATTATGATATATTACTATAAAGAAATAAAAGTAGCTGTCACAGCAGCATATTGATAAGGACAGGCCTGCCACGTTAATTGACCTTTTTCCATCTCGCCCACCGGGGCTGAGGCCTGAGTTTCTCAGTTGCTAGGCAACGGGGGTCACCGTTTTCAGGTCTTAAATGCACAACCTAGTCAAAAAGAAGATGTGATCTTCAGAAGGAAAGCAGATACTCAGTAGCAATAAGAATTGCAATGCACACCGTGTGTTTTGATTTTTTTTTTTTAAATCACACTAAAGGCTAAAATAGAGAGACTTTGAATTTTGTGAAAGATTGTGGGAGCTGATTTTTAAGTTCTGGTGATTTGAATCTATTGCTGAAATAATATGAAGAAAATACAGTCAAGCTTCTCTTTGATAAATGCACTGACATCTGGTTTAGGACTGTTGCTGCGGGTAGAATAATGATCCAGCCCTCATTGGAAACACGTGCACACAAGAGGCATGTCAGAACCACAGTGATCTCAGGAGATGAATTTGTGCGCTGACTTGGAGGTGAGGGTTTGGGGCTTTTTTTCTTTCTTTTTTAACATTTGTTCACAAACATTACTGCATTCTGCTATGTTTAATGACAGTGTTGCCAGCAGCACGCTAGCCCCGAAAGGTCAGTCACAAAAAAGCTCATTCGCCACCCCTTCCTCTGCCACCAAGTCAACACTTCCTTTAAACTTTAATAAAGGGTGCAGGGAAAACCCATTTCTCAACTGGAGAGAGACCCTGCATCCCTCTGTAATTGCGTCTGACTAGATCTTCCATAGTTACATATTTCACATCAATTAGATAATCCTAATAACAGGGTCATTATGCTAACATTTTTAACACAAATTTTGGTAGATTCAAATGAGCATGAAGAGTAAGCAAGAGAGAGAGCTTTTGAACTTTCTGTTTGATAATCTATTTGAATATTTTTGCTGGAGACAAAAAGCAGCTATTTTTCTTTCACTTTATTCCAAAACTTACTCTGTAACTCTAATAATACTTGGAAGATGAGACATAGCTATTATTCCTAAAGTTTTAATTTGCTTGATGTGATGTTTGAGGAGAATAAGTGTGTGTGTGTGTGTGTGTGTGTGTGTGTGTGTGTGTGTATTTTTGGGAAAGAGTAAGTAATTATAAACTACTGATGAACAGTCTGGAATCGAGACTTTAAAGAGATAGAAGGTTTTCCTGATTTCTTTCACTCAGGGCCATGTCTAAGTTCCTCCAGATCCCACGTGACATCAACACTGGCCACTAGATAGACATCCTGGCTCATATAAATAGCAATGAGGTAGCCAGGAGGCAAGTCATGTGCCTAGAGACTGCGGCTGTCAGATAACTCTAATGATTTCTTTGGCCCTTCAGGGTGAAAAATTTACTTCATACTTTTTTGTCTAATATTTGCCATTTTCCTTTCCCTGAAGATAACTGTCATTTTTAGATATGTCTGCTGCCTTTTCCAAGTTGTCAGCCTCAAAAAAACATAAAAATGAGACAGTTGGAAGAGATGCAGACCTTGCTGTGCTGGGTGGGAGCTCACAAACAGGACCAAAGAGGCAAGCAGGCAATAACCTTCCCAACTACAGCCAAGAGCCACCTCAAAGTCATGTGTTCCTGTTCTTGTGGACTCACAGATCCTGCTCTTTGTCATCTTGGGCCTGACTTCCTGAAACTCACAGGTCACAGAAGACAGGGATGGGAGTAATCAGCATCCTCCAGAGAAGCTTCCTGCAATCATGAGGACGATCGCAGGTGGTGTGTCCTGCCAAGTGTTCACAGCACCGAGGATAGTGCAGACACTGGCCACCTGGTTTCCAAGCAGATTCATGCAGAGCAGAGAGAAGACTTTATTTTTTTTTCATTTTTCTTTTATTATTCATATGTGCATACAAGGCTTGGTTCATTTCTCCCCCCTGCCCCCACCCCCTCCCTTACCACCCACTCCCCCCCTCCCTCTCCCCCCCTCAATACCCAGCAGAAACTATTTTGCCCTTATCTCTAATTTTGTTGTAGAGAGAGTATAAGCAATAATAGGAAGGAACAAGGGTTTTTGCTGGTTGAGATAAGGATAGCTATACAGGGCATTGACTCACATTGATTTCCTGTGCATGGGTGTTACCTGAGAGAAGACTTTAAAAGTCCAGCTGCAATTGGAGACTCTGCATGTCTACTGAGTCTAATAAAAAATTGTACCTATGCTTTGTATGATTTTTCATTTAATTTTTTCTACTAATTCTTTTTCTTAATAGATTAGACTTTACAAAAGTATGGGTCCACAATGGATTGGGATATCTTTTTAATTTTTTAAACTGGCCCTTGAGAAGGGTGGTCCTAAGCTGACCCAACTTGGAATGGTTCTGGTAAAATTGTGCTAAATCAAACCTCTCTACAGGGCTTTTTACAGCAGGGGAGGCAGGAATTCATTGAGGAGATCACTAAGACCCTTTCACCCCAAATCTGTTTGCCTTAAATGACTCCATGTTTGCAATTTATTTCTTTGAGCTCAGCATTCTTTCTCTGAGTGTCTGGGAAGCTAATTCGTGAAGCCACACTGATATCTGTGTGGATTCACTATTAGACTGATTTTCTCCAGATGCAGATGGCAGATGCAGAGTACCACAAGAGGAAAAGGTTTACGTTTTTTCCTGAATTGAAGTGAATGTGGGGCTTGGTGGAGAATCTATGAATGTTGGTTCTCATGCTCACCACACAGATTTGACCTCTATCCCTCGTCTGCCCTCCACTGAGGTGGAATTCCTGTGAACCCCCCCACCCCAGAGAGTGGTCCTGATGCTCTCAAAACACTTTCTAATTTTTATCCAGCTTCAGACAACAGCTGAGGTTTGCTCCTCATTGGATTTTGCTGTCAGATCCATTCTCTACCTTCCCTGCTCTGCCATACCACAGGAATGGTTGGCTTCCAGGCTCTGTTTTCTTGGCTTCACTTAGGTTTCTTCAATGGGAGGCCCTGGTAGGAGATCGGAAACCAAGAGAAGGGGGAAAACAGGATTCTTTCCTCACTCTATTTTGGGGGCAACTCTAACAGCAATTGCATCTACCTAGGGTTCCAGCTTCTACCGAGCAGTCCCCACTATGGTCCTACAACCTCTGAATGAACCAGTTTATGAGGTCAGATAACACCATCTTTTCCTGCGGCCTCTAGTCCTTCCACAGGTTGCTAAACTCTGAGTGGCTCACCATCCTATCTCCTCAGTTCTTCTCTCACCTAGGTCCCCAATCCCTTATATTAAATTCTGTTTGAAATACCCAGTGGGATCACTATTCTCTTATGTGCTTGATGTTCTTGTGGGTGAGAAACCTAGTTTTATGGGCAACTATGTAACTAGTACCCAGGACTAGCTTGGGTAAAAAGATTTCTGATGGGGAATATGTACATATTAATTGTGACTGCAAGCATCTCACTAGTTGGAAGCTCTTATGGGCTTCCAATCAGAATCCTGTCTTGTTCATTACTGTGTCCCCAGCACCTCATTCAGTGCTAGCATACAACTGGTGCACAGTGAATATTACTTGTATATTTTGACATTTTTAAAGGCAGGAAAAGGAAACACTTTATATGAATATTTTTTTTAAAAGAAAAAAATTATTATGCTCATTGTGTACCGTTAAAAGCAAGGCTGGAGGCTTTTCTCTAATGTTCCAAAACCATGGGAACTCTTGGTCAGTCTGGGTTTTTGAGCAACATAACTTTCCAATTAAACAAACCAACAAAAAAAAAAAAGAGAGAGAGAGAAAGATTTGTCTTCAAAGGGGGAAAAACGGTTTCAGTAGAATTCCTTACTGAAACCTAAATTTAGCTGGTGAATTTCTACCTGGGTAAAGTGTACTCAATTGTAAGAAGTAAATTATCACATCATAAAACTGTCTAGTGGGATTCTAGCTGTTTGAGGTGTTAAATACCCATGTCAACTTCAAAGAAAACTACTTTTGACATTTACTTCTTAGAAGAAAGGCAGGTACTAAAGTAGGCAGGGCTGGCCTGAGGCAAAATTGGGAAGCCATGCACATCATAGGTTACCTGCATCCTTTCCCAACCCCACAGGTCTCCTCTTGCCTCTCTTTGGAACTCTGCTCCCAGCACAGAGAACCCAGTTAAGAGTCTTCAAAGCCTAGAAATCTGTGCTGTCCTGGAATATGTGCATTCTTTACAGTAGTCAATTAGATCAGATGTTTGTCAGATTTTAGCAAATATTAGAATCACTTGGAAGACTTTAAAACGCAGGTTTCTCAGTACCACCCCAGATTTTCTTTGGGTAGTTCTGCATGGAGCCCTCCTATTCGAAGTTTTGTACAAATTCCCAAGTGATGCAGAAGCCACTGTATGGGGACCACCCTTGGAGATTCACTGAGGTAGTGGTGGGCACCTATAGGTTCGATGCTTCTGCATATGAGGTTTACTGTTCCTACATTCCCCAAACAGATCTGAGCATCTAAATTTTAAGAATAAAATACTAGATAACCAAACATGTTTTAAAAAAATACAAATTTTCCTGGGTTACCCCCGAGATTCTAATTTATCAGGGGTATGGTGGCACCTAGAAAAAAATGTTTAGGTTCTTCATATTATGCTGAGACTTGGGCCTCTGGCAGCAGGGCAGTGTACAGGGGGAGAGCACTACCTGTTCCATCAGGCAGACCTTGTTTCTACCACAGCCATGTTACTTAGCACCAGTGGGACTCTGGACACATTACTGAGTCTCCATACGCCTCAGTGTGCTAATCCTTAAAATGGAATCTTCACCTAACATTTCCTCTTGCTGTCAATCTCCTGGCCTGCCTCCCTGGAGGGCTTTCCCCTAACTCTGAATTCTGTAAGGGACAAAAAAAAAAAAGGAAAGATACGGCATATGTTTTAAATTTGTGACCATCAATCAAATTTCAGGGATAGGAAGACAAAGCTTCTTAATCATTTTTAGTTGCAACATAAACACTTTGCTTCCAAACTACTTTCTTGCCAAGGGCTGGCTGCCAGGGCAATCAGCAAAATCCACGTTGCAGATTCTCTAACTAGAGTGGAGGCTGTGTTGGCTGATTGCTTTTGACCATGGACTTTCCTCTTGTCATTTTCCCCCTAACTCTAGTTATTTCTTTTTTAATTTAGGGAAAAATCTACCACCAAAAAACTGAGAAAAAGGAATTAGATCCATCCTTCTAAACTTGTCAGATTCTTGCCAGAATAAAATGATATGTGACTTAACATTTTGCTTAATTTGTTCAAGAAACAATTTCAGAGTGCTAGACGTAAGGGCTATGAAGATGAATAAAACCACGTCGTGAAAGTGTACATGTCATTGAAGGTAATGGCCATTTGAGCAGATTTCTCTGCAAAGAAAATGTTGCAGGTGCCTGAACAGAAGTTTGTAGATGGTTCAGAACCTCACCAAGAGTATATATATTATATCCAATGGGATAGGATGCTAAGTTTGTTTTTAAAAATCACTGGCAGCTCTGTGAAGGATAACATGAATGTTCTGAGCTGCTTATGGAGACACTAAGATAATGCTTCAGAATGTGCAGAAATGCACATTTCCAGGCAAAGTATGGTCCTTGACCCACACTTTACCTAACAAGGAGTCGGGAATGGACTGAGATGGTAGCCTGGAAGGATCTCTCTCAATGCAAACATTCAGCTGAACCCACACTGGAGCACACTTTACTAGAGGCCACACAAAGGTTGGAGACGAGTACTACCAAGAAATGTAGGCTTTAGATTTACAGACCTGAATTCAAATTTTAGCTATGTTACTTATTGGCTGGGTGACCTTGAGCAAGTTACCCAATCTCTTAATTTCTTCATTTATAATATGCATGAGCTATTCCCAATGATATAGATGAGAGAATCTGATATAGAGTCCAGCACATAGTGGGCCTATAAATGGTATAGGCTCTTGCAGAAATGTGAAGACTGACATTTAGAAAAGTGAATTTCAAGAAAGGGTGATTATGAAAGATGCTACATTCATGGTTAAAATCAAGGTCAGTGGAGAAACAGATTATTCACAGAAGCTATCTCACAGGGATTATTTTGAAGACTAAATGAAATAACGCATCAAAAGTCCCCAATAGCTACTTATTATTTAATAAGCACTCAACAATTGTGATTTCTTTCTCCCTCATTTTTTTTGTTTTATTTCTGTTGCTTTTATTTCATTTGTTTTATTTTCTCTTTTTCCTCTTAATTCTACTTGAGGAGCTTCCTGGAAAAGTCTCACGATGTAGCTGTGCAAAGCAGAGTTTAAATTCTCCTGAGCCACAAACTGTCTTTATGTGTAGCCTCCGATTTTGAAGGGACAAGAGTCTATCAGATTGCCTTGCACCCAGACACCATTTCCAAGGGCTTCCAGACCCTGTACATTCAACAACACAGACTGCAGACATTGTTATTTCCCAACTAATAAATCCACCCTTCCACCGCATCGCTCCTGTCTCTGGGTGATGAAAGGCAAGAGGAAAACCTGCTGAAGTGTAACATTAAGGATCAGAAACTTGAAAACGCTTTTTAAAATTCTATCAGAAAGATCATGAAAACCGCTTTGGTCAAACTCACTGTGCATGTAAAGGGCTTTTTGAACTTTTTACCTTTTGGTCATGCTTTTGATCTGCAACGCACAAGATCTCATTAAAAGCATATTATTTAGCTTAAACTTCCAATGCTTACCATTTTTTCCTAGTAGCCTGGGGCTCCGGGTGGTGTAATGCGGTCCATGCAAGCTTTATGTCATGGCAACATGTCATGAAGTATCTGCCAGGATATTGCTGCAAAGGTATGCTGGAGAGGGGAGATTTTCTGCTCATATGCTTTAGACAGCTTTGCAAGGTGAGGTCAGAACTCGCCTGCCAATGAAGTGAATCCTAATTACTCAGGAATGCTCAGTCTGGCTGACTGACACCCAGGGTAATCAATCTTAGCAGAAGAGTCAGAGACACCTGGTTTTAGAGCCGGATGACTTTCCTAAGTCCAGTTAAATTAATTGTCTTCTTTCTCAATCCTCATACCATCTTTGGAGAAAAAGTACAACTTCAACTACAAGACCAACCACTGGCTTGTAGCTTAGCTTTCCTGGCTGAGGTCTTACAGGTAAAGCAAATGATTGTTAATGTGAATCCAATGTGCATGTATAATTATTTCCATTATTTTTATCATGCTTGATAGAGCTTACTGTAAGTGATTGCTTATATTCCCCTATGTGATGGGTAGAAGTAAACACAAAACCAAACCTTCAGGGCACAGATCTGCTCAACACAAGAAACATCGCAAATCAAGGAAACACAGATCGCCAAATAATGCTGGTTTGTGTGCAGCAGTGATAAGGGTCCCAAGTAATGTCACTTTCTCTCTACTCAAATCAGTCCCTTCCTACGTCAATAATGGGATTAACTGAAGGAGAACACATAGTTTCTTTCATAATGCATCTCAAAGTCGAGAACTGATTAGAACCTAATATAACAAAAGGTTCAGAGATTGGAGGTTCAGAGTAATCTGGGGGTCAATACGGGGAAAGAGTCATATTTTCATCTTCTTTCCTTATAATCCTACTGACTTAGAACCTTATATAACTTCAGAAATCATATCCCAGCTATAGGTAAGGAAGATGCAGAGAAGGGGTGGGTACTAGTCAGAGATCTCCAAAGAAGAGCAATCAATAAGATAGGTAGAGAGAGAGAGAGAGAGAGATTATAGAGATATAGGTGCATAGAGACATGTATATGTAAGCACACAGACACACATTAAGATTTGCTATGAGGAACAGGCTCACACGATTATGAACGCTGAGGAGTCTCAAGAGCTGCATGCTATCTGCAAGATGGTGTCTCAGGAAAGCAAGTCCAAGGGCCTGAGAGCCATGGGAGCCAATGATATAAATCTTAGTCCAAGGACAAAGGATGAGACATGATGTCCCAGCTCAAGCCATGAAGCAAGAAAAAAGGGACAAATCCTCCTCCTGCCTAGGACAGGAAATTAGATGACACCCGCCCACAATGAGGACAGTAATCTACTCTTAATAAGTTCACCAATTCAAATGCTAACTACATCTAAAAATACCCACAAACACACCAGAAAAAATGTTTCATCTGACCACACCATGGTCTAGTCAAGTTGACACATAAAATTAACCATTACAGGTGGGATCTGCCCCAATTTCTTCTTTCACCAGATGACTCTACTACAGACTTCATCTTGTCTTATAGACCAGAATTAAGATACACGGCTTAATTACTTACACCGCTGCAAAGAACTTGGAAATTGGAAAGCAGGATGATTATAATTGCTTGGACCATTCACAATCTATCCCCAGGAATTAGAAAATTGCCAGTCCAAACAAAATTAGGGTCCCATTAGCAAGAAAGGGGAAAATTGGTATTAAGTAGGTGTGTTAGTCAATTTTCCAAATTTTTTTTGTGACAAAAAACCTAAGGTAAACAAGGAAAGATTTATTTTGTCTCATGAATTTGGAAGTTTTAGCCCATGGTCAATTGGCTCCATTCCTTTTGAGCCTGTGGCAAGGCAAGACATCATGGCAGGAAGCGTGTAGTGGAGTAAAGCTGTTCATCTCATGGCATCTGAAGCAAAGAGAGAGAAAGAGGAGCTGGAATCTCAGTGTCCCCTTCAAGGAACAACCCTGTGACCTAACCCCCTCTCGCTAGGCTCCACTTCTTAAAAGTTCCATCACCTCCCAATAGTGCCAAACTGGGGACCAAAACTTTAACAAATGAGCCCTTGGAGAACATTCTAGATCCGAACCACAGGAGTAGGTAACTAACAGGGATCCCATACTCTCTCCACTTTGGAGAAATAAAGAGTTCCTTATAAAATCATAAATAAGACAAATTGACTCAATAGGGTAAACAGAATCTTCTTGCTGTCTTGATTTCTTATGATGAAGATAAGGATTTATTAGATTTGTGAATGTTTCAAGATACTAGCTTGGTTTTTGGAAAGACCTAAACTGAGAATCATGCCACCTTCCCAACCCCAACCCTCACACTCGCAGAAGAGACTGAAGGCTTCTTCTCTTCTTTGGACCCAGGAGCAAGGCCTGGTGGACACACAGTGTTCTGCCACCTCTCTATAAGAGCAAGGGGCCTCCCAGAGTTTAAATCCAGATTGTTTTCTTTCTTTTCCCTTCAGTTCTCAAACCTCACATTCCACCACCCCAAATTCCCACTTCTCTCAGTACAAGATGCTCTAGGAAAGTCGAGAACCATCCAGAGGAATAGCAACCTGGTCTTATTTTTAAGAATCATTGGCACCATTATCAACTCCCTGGTTTTCACACACAGATGGATAAAGTTATTTACATGTCTAAGACACAATGTGAAGGGAAGATGCAAAAGTCTTATATGAACTCCAGAATACTCCCTCTAATACATTACCTAATAATAATTTCCTTCACTACAAAGTCTCATGTGTCATTTGACTAATAAGGTCTGGAAGTTCAATGCTCTGCTCAGTAGCACCATCCCTTAGAGCAACAGGAGTCTGGGGAAAAAAAAAAAACTTCACAGTAAATTAAGTACAATTAGCAGAGCAAACATCAACACTACCAGCCCAGTAAAGAAGAAATCATTCAGCCTTCATTCTCAGCACCCATTAAGACTTGAACCATTTCTCAAATCAGTGAGCTTTTTAAGTGATCATCATCATGAATGCAGTCCTAAATTAGGAAATCCACATTAAGGGGTACCATGATGATATATCAAGCTCCAGCCTCTGCTAAGAAGTGGAGGTAATAAAGCTTTTAGAGAAGTGACAGCTCTTATTTTTTATCCAAACCATAAAAATAGCTTAGTACTTTCTAATGCTTTGATCATCTTTTTTAAATGTTCCTTTAAGAAAGAAGCATTTCCTTAGATGATGGACAGAAAGAGCTGGAAGGGACCTGCATTTCTGCTGTTCATTTAACAAATGAAAAGACGGAGGCCCTGACATGTTAGATAATTTGCACAATGTCTTAGAGTGAGTTTGTTGCAGAACTAGCTTAACATATAGCAAATATAGTCAGAAATAAACCTCACTGAGACAGAGGTCTAAAAACATTTCCATTTCCCAACTCTGGTAGATTCCAGAAAAGACCCAGTGTCCAAGTTCAAGAACTATGAACAAAGGAACCAACCTCCTAACGTCTTGATGTCAAATTTCCAGCCTCCAGAAGTGTGAGACGACACATTTCTGTTAACCCACCCAGCTTGTGACATTTTATTATGACTCAGATTTAGAAAATGTCATGTCCCATGAAATATTTGGGCCATACTGATATTAAAAAGAATGTGTTTTATCTGAAATTCAAATT
The DNA here is from genome assembly GCF_047511655.1 of Castor canadensis. NCBI lineage: Eukaryota > Metazoa > Chordata > Mammalia > Rodentia > Castoridae > Castor > Castor canadensis. Next base: position 46,399,788 of record NC_133393.1, read on the forward strand.
CAAATGAACATCCTGTGTATTATCTGACAATCCTAACCCAAGAATTGCCAAATCTCAATTGTACTCATTTCCTAGGCTCCAGGAACAAAGTACCACAAACCGGGTGACTTAAACAAAAAAACACATTGTCTCAGGTTTGGAGGCTGAAAAGTCTCAGACCAAGGTCGGCACTGTTGTTCCTTCTGAGAGAAAATTTGTTCCATGCTTCTCCCAACTTCTGAAGATTTACTGGTAATCTTTGGGGTTCCATGGCTTATAGGAATTCACCCCAATCTCTGTTTTCATGGTTAGAGGTGTTTACTCTGTGTGTCTGTCCCTGTGTTTAATTTTTTTTTTAATGTGGTGCTGGGGTATGAACTCAGGGCCTACACCTTGAGTCACTCCACCAGCCCTGTGTGTGTGTGTGTGTGTGTGTGTGATGGGTTTTTTCAAGATAGGGTCTCAAAAACTATTTACCCACCTGGCTTCAAACTGCCATCTTCCTGATCTCTGCCTCTTAAGTAGCTAGAATTACAGATGTGAGCCTCTGGCACCTAGTTCTATGTTGAGGTTTTTCCCACCCTAATTACCTCATTTTAATTAATTACGTCAGCAAAGACCATATCTCCAAACAAGGTTATGTCTGCAGCTCTGGACATTAGGACTTCAACATATGAGTAGGAAGGCACTAATTCCTCTCATTAAAAAAAAAATCAGTGAGAACTGCATATTGCTTGTAACACTTTTTAAAGAAAATTGCTCATATAAGGTACACAACATCCTGAACAGCCATCACTGTTTCCCCCTCCCTCAAGCACAAGGGATAACTTAATCTGTTTTGATGAAAAATACACAGGGTCCCTGACTTATGATGACTTGACTTAAGGATTTTTCAACTTTACCATGAAGTCAAAGAAATACACATTTAGTAGAAAGAGTACTTGGAATTTTGAACTTGGATCTTCTCCTGGACTAGTGATACAGGATCACATTTTCTCCAGTGGTGCTCAACAGCAGCAGTGAGCCACAGCTCCCAGTCAACTCCATGATCACAAGGGGACACAAGTGACACTCCACAGTGTGCTTCATGGCAAAGCTAGAGATTTTCAACTTACAAAGGGTCTGCAGATTTTAGCAGGACATAACCCCATCAGGAGGTTATAAAGTCAGGAAACATCTGTTATTTCAAAAGGAGCCAGATCCTCTTCTCCGTCTTGGTGTTTCTCTCTGAATGGGCCCTTCCTACTACTCAGTACTCATCACAGAATTGTTCTTGGACTTTGCTGTCAGGCACTGGGCAAGGATCAGAACTAGGTTTCCAGAAAGGAGTTTGGGTCTGCCAATGGCTAGAAAAGTCACTGTAAAACTGCAATCTCTGCCCCTTCCATCAAAGTCCTTCTATTTCTGTGACCAACCTTATGGCCTTAACCTCTCTGACTCCATCAGCTCAATAGTGTTGGTAATGAGATAGGCATGGAGAAGCTTTTTTGTTAAGCAGACTCAATTCCTGTTTAAGTTTGAGGTAAAAGTGGGTCTCAGAGCTTGGCACAGTGGTTCGTTCACACTTGTGATCTCAGCTACTCTGGAGGCAGAAATTTGGAGGATCGAAGTTCAAGAGCAACCCAGGCAAAAAGTTAGAGAAACTAAAGCTCAATCAACAAGCCAGGCATGGAAGCAAGGACCTGTGGTCTCAGCTATGCAAGAGGCCATAGCAGGGCAGCCCAGCAAAAGCATGAGACCCCACCCAAAAAATAACCAAAGTAAAAATGGCTGAGAGTATGGCTCAAGTGGTAGAGCGCCTGCCTAGCCAGCATGAAACCCTGAGTTCAAATCCCAATACTGAAAAAAAAAAAGAAATGGACCTCAGAATTAGGTGTTATAATTACTTTTTAATTACTTCGTGTCCCAAATTCTGAGAACTTCACATGAGGCCCAGATATGCCAAGTGATTGCTCAATGTCTTACAGATAGTTTCAGAATTAGCCTAATGTAGAAGAAATCTACAGATCTCCTCTATATTAAGAAATATGTATAAATCAAAAATGGATCTCTTTCAGATCAAAGTCTAAAGGCATTTCTACTGGCAGACTAGAACCCAAATTAAACTCTTAGCCTCCCTAGTCTTTCCTGAAAAGTCAATTAAAGATTCTATTGACTTATTTCAAAACTAATGAAGTTGGTTTCTCTAATCAATAATGACTTTGGACAGTGACTTAAATATGTTTAATTGACTTGCAAAGATTGCACCAAAAACTATAGGTGCCACTCACTGGAACATTTAACCATCTGGTCTTATACATAAAACGTGGGGAAAACAGACTCAATATTATGTGGCATTATGCCCTTGATAGGACATGGCACTATTCTGTGGTAAATGTTAATAATTTAACAAGATAGTGTTCCTTTGACTTAAGATGATGAAATGATCTCAGAATAAAGAACACTGAAGTTTCAAAACCAGAAATAAATCATATTTCTGATTTTGCATTCCTACTCAAAAGAGAATTGCTAGACACAATATCTTAAGCTACTAGATTAATTCATTTTACTCTTTACCTAACAGTGTGTTTCATTTTCTACTTGGATAGAATGTAAATGTGTGATATAACTTCTGAGATGATAATCTATTTAAAACCTCCACCAAATCAAGGCTCCTAAGGAACAAAGGCGACTAAATAAGAGTATTCTTGTTTTGGGCCAAAGACTTAGGCAAAGCTAGAGCAAAAAAAATAAAATAAAATAAAATTTGACCTTCAAAACTAGTCCAATATCAAGATAAGGATTTGATTGGGATTAGGGATATGTGATTCAAAATTCAATTTCATAAAGCCAACCTCAAACACTGCATCATCAGGTCAATTGAGTGGCAGTGCTGCAAATTCTTTTGACTCTGATTTTAAGAGTGATTTTGTTCAAAACAACAAAAGATCAAAAGATATCCAGCATACCCAAGCCTGTGATGGTGAATAAATTACCATTCTGGAGTTTCTTCAGCGATATCAGTTACAATACACCTCACCCAGTGAAACAACACAGGTAGAATGAAAATCTTAAAATCCTGTACCTAACTCAATAAAAATACAAAAATAGATTCTTCAGCTAGAGTTGTATGATGAATAAACATACAGTGGCCATTCCTTGGTCCAGAATATAAAATCTTATCCAAAGAAAGACAAAGTTAGATGTCAAAAGTAATATTTATAGTCACAGGTGATGTATTATCCCAAAAAGACATGAGGCAGAGCATTTGATTAAATATTAAGTTACAGAAATCTGTGTTTACTTGAAAAATGAACCAAGAATCCACAGAGATGAAATCACTTCTAGTATCGTAATAAATAGCCTCACACAATTCCGTAACTGGAGATGACATCACTTTACATATAGTCTTTAATGGTTTCTGCATAGAATTAAATATCACTGATCTAACTCAATGGCCAATGTGCATGGTACACATGATCCAAGAAAGTACATTAGAAGGGGTTACTTATTTTAATTTCACAAGTCATTTTTATCTGCGAACAGAATAGTGGTACTTAATGAGTATTCTTTAGAATAAGAAAAATATATACTCTCAGGGAGGAAAGAATTGATAGTTAAGGAATGCTGGGATGATTTAAATTTCCATCACAATAGGATTACCCAGTATATCGTGCCAATTCATGTGAAACCACCAGGTGGCGCACTACAGCTTTTCCCCCACCATTCAATTCCAGAAAAAGAAAATGCCACTGGAAGATGTTGGGTTTGGTTTACCGTTTGTTTTTGTGCATGCAGAAAACTCACCCAAACCAAGCTAGCAATATAAAATATGAATCTACAAGTGGGTCTCTTTCAACTTTAATATGTTTATTACTATCAGTTTATTATTACTATTTTGCTTTGCTGTTTTCATTAAGCTTAAGAGCCAAGACAGACCAATGAATAGAAATATCAATAAATATAAGCCCATTAGTGACCCTTTGCATGCAAGCAGAAACAACTGGAGAAATAATATCTTTCAGAATACTCAAGCAAACATTTCTTGCATTTAATATTCTATATGTGCATTTGTGTTTGTCAGATATATTACTATAAATTTCTAAGTAACTACCAGTGAATATGATGAAATAAAAGAAAACTTTTATGCAACATAGTTAAAATTCTGAACATTACAGAGGTTTTAATAGGTTTTCCAAGCACTTATTAAATGATTTCATTGTTAAAATAATCAAAAATCAACCTAAATTTTAAAATACCTTAACAGAATTGTTCATTTATCCTTTAGATTTGGGGATTGTCATGATGCCTTAGAAATAGTCCTCTGCCTAAAAGTAAATATGTCTTTAACTTTAATTTACTGGAAAAGGTGCCCTTTTTGTTTACTGAGGTTTATCTAACCCATCTTGGATTTACCCCAGTTGACTAAGTACTGGCAATCAGTAAGTTAACTGGCACTTTGCACAGAATTTTTAATGTCTATTGATCAAATGAGCTGCACAAATGGGAATTTAGCTTCCTTTACTCCTAAAATCACAAGGCAGAATGAGGTGAATCCTAGCCCCAGTTTTGCCACTACCTTGCTGTGCTACCTTGAGCAAATTATTGAAACTCTTTTAACCTTCTTTCCTTCTAATGGAATACTAAATAAAGTTGAGTATTTCTAAGACTTTATTGTTTTATTCTTATATTTGAGTCTAATACCATGAAATATAATAAAGTATTTTTAGGCAAATGACAAAATAGAAGCTAGGAAAAAACCCTAATGCAATGAAGAATCCTGGTTAGTTCCATCTGCCCTAAAGAGCAGAGACCAGAGCCCTAATGACACATACAAGAGGTCCAAACCAGCCTATTTTGGAATTTGTTGACTTGCTCTGGCTAGATGATACTTTGTCACCTCCCTGAACTCTCTCTCTTGCTTTCTCACACAGAATCTTCAAGAGCATGGATCGGAACACATTCTAACTCCTATAACTCACAAAGTAAGCTTCCAATAGGAGTGAGAGTCCTGACTTTAGATAGACAGTCACGTATCAGGTTGATAACAGGTTGTGTATATATGACAGTGGTCCCATAAGATCATAAGGCCAGGTGATATTGGCTGTCCCTGTGTAAGTATACTCTGTGATGTTCATATAGTGACAAAATCACCTAATGACATATTTCTGAGAACACATCCCATCATTTAGTGACACATTAAATTGGTCCTGTAAGAAATAATCCCCCTTTCTCATAACATGTTCTATATTTAAGGGACAAAAACCTGAATTACTTTCTAATGTTTGAGCATCATTATATTCCTTATACTGAGGAAGCAAAAGCACAATTTTCTGAATTCCTCAAATTCAAGAATGATTCTATACATATATGTACTATATACAAAACCTACACTGAGTAAACAACTTCCATAGATTCAGCTCTTCATAATAAGCTAATTACTGTATGGATTTGCAAGTGTATCCAAGAGACACATTTAATGGAGTAACCCTGAGAGGGTATGTTGCTTTCTTAACAGACAAGGGCTTCCTTTCTTCATGGCTGTGCACTTCTGAGGGTGTTTTTAAAAAGTCTTTCATGAGGGATGGGTCCTTAATTAAGACTTTAAAATGAGGGCAATAAATAAATGTTATGGTTATAATACCTTCTTTTATTAGAAGGACAACAGACTGCTAGTTAACTGGTCATGAAATATTAATTAAAAAGGAAAATATGTGATGGAAGTAATTTCATGGTTGGTGTGAACTCATTCTTCCACTGGAATTTTTTTCTGCATAGTTCAAGGCATATGGACCCAGTCATGTCACCAGTAGTAGCTTTCATAATTGTGATTCATCAGTGACAGCAAGTTACCAAGTCTTCTCCACCAACATGTGGGCCCCATAAAGAAAATCCCATTTGGATATACATAGTTAAAAAGCATACCCGGGACAAGTATTCTTGGCAGATCTGCCCCTGCCTCCAGTACAAGATCCACCCACAGCGGTGTGCACAAGCACAGAAGCTCTGCACAGAAGGAGGTATTCCCATCAACAACTCGGGGCAACAAGTCTTTCTGCGGCAGGCACCGCGCTGTGTTAACCAGGCCTTCCAAAGCTTCTAATTATCACATTTCTTAGTGATTCTACTTTCTCACTTATACTCAGCCTATCCCCTCAAGTGGCTAGGGAATGAATTTAACCTTCAATTTAAGGGGGGGGGGCGGGGAACAGATGTTTTAGGATGGTGAGGAACATAAGCCCTAAATACTGCCTGTACAGCTAAAATTGGAGTTCTAACACACACCTTTGGGAATTCTAATACTTGTCTCACGTGCTGGAGATAGACACAGGAAAATACCCTCCGTGTCACCTGCAGGCAGAAGTTGGGAGAGAAGAAGCCACCCTTGAAGAAAGATAGAGTTACACAGGTCGCACCAGCACTCTGCAGCAAGCAGGAAGCATCAACCAGTCCTTCTCAAACTTCTATGTGCAATTTGAGTCTAGGGCCATCTTGCTCAAATGCAGTTTCCGATTTTGCAGGTCTAAAATGGAGCCAATGATGAGGGTTTCAGCCTTGCTGAAAGTAGCAAGGGCCCTTGCCCTTTCTCCCTGGTGTGCTGAAAAGCTGCCTTAATCCAGTAAAGTGGAGGAGTTTGACTCAGCATATAGGATACTGCAAACAGATGACCTATTATAGCTAGGGGATTTTTGATGACGTTTAGTATTTTCTACCACTTACATGATAAGTAAAAGAAAAAAATCATTAAAATTTTTGTGAAATAACTTGTTGACATAATTAACATAATCCTAAAGTACTGTTTGCCTGTCCAGAATTTTCTTTACATTCAAACTTGGTCAGGATTAGGGTTTTATTTTTCCCTTGGTAAACAATTTAGTTTCTTTTTAAAACTATCCAATGGTCTTTCTACAAATTAGAACACATGTGCAGATTTGTGTAATCCACCACTACAGACAGGATATAGACTAGCTCCACTACTCCAAAACATAAGTCATTAGAATTTTGGTTCCCACATTTTTGTAGCTTTCTCCTTTTTCCCCCCTTTTCTCTAGTTTCTCTTTCTTTGGAGAAAGAGAACACATGACTTTAAAAATGAAATTAAGTATCGTTTTGAGACATTTTCCAGAATATTCACATTCTCCTTGAAGTAACAGAAAACACAAGTATATTGAGACTCCAAGGCTCAGACCACTATGGCAAAACAAAGATGGTACCTGAGTCTGGGCTAGAAGCAAACACATCCTGTGGGTGGAGTTCCCATGGAGGGTCAAGTTTGCTCAGCTTCAGGTGTGCTGCCCCGGACTGTTCTGCATGTCAATCAGCTTTTCTGTCACTGTGCCAAAATACAATAAGCTACTTAAAAGGAGGAAAGGTTTCAATGTACAATGTAGGGCTATTTGAAATTGTCATAATGAATTCCCCCTTGTACAAAGAATATACATTGTAACAAAATCAGGGGTAGGGGGCAGGGGGAGGGGGGCGGTCTTCTGGCTCACAGTTTCAGCGATTTCAGTTCATGGCCACTTGACCTCATTGCTTTTGGGCCTCTGGTAGCCCAGAACATCATGACAGGAGCATGGGACAAATGTGCTGCTCATCTCATGACATCCAGGAAGCCGACAGAGGAGTTGTGGTCCCAGTATTCCCTTCAGGGGCATGCCCCAATGACCTAACTTCCTCCCACTAGGCCCACCTCCTGAAGATTCCATCACCTCCCAGTAGCATATTAGCTGGTGATCAGGCTTTATTTAACATGTGGGCTGTGGGGGGACATTCAGATACATGCTGTAGCACTGTGGATGGGAGATCTTCTACAATTGAATCCCCTGAGTCAATCACAGGTGAAAGGACAGGCTGTCTCATAGCCAGGAGTGATATAAACTCAAGTCCTCAAGGATGGAGAGCAAAGCACCCAGCTGCATGGAAATTGCACTAGAGAGCCCCAAACAGGTTACTGGCAGAGGCAGAGATGAGATAGCCTAATTTCTTCTGTTTCAGCTTTTAGGGCAGTGGAAACTGTTGAATCTATACCTCTCAAAAGTTTCAAATCATGGAAAAGTGCTCATATTCTTGAATTATTCATAGCAACAACTGCAAGTAAAAGAATAAACCTTCAGGAGAAGACAGAAATGCTTTAATTTGGGGGCTATTGCCAATCCTGTATACTTTTTAACTTCATTCATGCCACACAACTAAGTCTTATAATATTGCCTTTGATTTACGGAAGGTAAAAAAAAGATGATATTACTGAAAAGACCCATTACTCTTGTGCCTCCTCATGTAGTTCAATGTTAAGTACTCTACAAAACTGAATCCTTGGTGGAATGCAATTCTGTAATTCAATCGAGAGATCTTGCTAATGTCCCAGTCTGCAAGAACATAGCTTAAGGGTTTAGGTTTAGCAGGAAATTTTGCAAACCAGAGACAGAATTACAACCTGCTTCCTCAGTCAGGGGATGTGTGAAGGCTCTTGGTAATGTGATATTAGACAATTATTAAGATTTTCAAAAGCAAGTGAAAGAATGACAAAGCTCAGTTTCTCTCAATGAAAAAATAAAAGATAAGGAAAAGACAAGACACCAGACGGACAAAATGTTGACCATTAATGAAGCTACATGATCAGTATATACATTAGGACTAAATATACTGTTCTCTCTTCTTTTATATACGTTTGAAAATGTCCATATTAAAAAGTTTAAAAAAAAGAAACACTGCAATCAAAAGTACTGTGATGGGAAAATAAGGATTCTCAGACTCAGAATTTGTAGATGTTTCTTACTTTATGGCTCAAATATGAATAAATGTTATGTGGAAGCTTCTATATGATTGTAGGCCAGTTACTCAGTATAAATAGAAGCACTGTCAATACTGGAGTAAGATGCTTTCTTGGCACACTAAACATGTAATGATGCCTGTGGATGTGTCATTTATATGTTATTCACATGCATACATGCACACAATAGTGTATATATATATATATATATACACACACACACACACATATAGTAGAGTATGGGTATATACATATGTACATATATATATATAATCTTCCAAGTAGGAAATTAAAATACTGTAAAGTGAAAGCACCAACTCTTTGCATCACAAAAAGGTCATTATCATACTTCTTTAAAGAAGAAGTCTTTAAAGACCAAATTATGGCTCAAGAATTTCTATTTACCTAGCAATTTCTATTTATCTAGCAATCTGTTTCTAAACTCTGGCTGTAATTATAATTATCTGGGGAGCATTTGAAAACCACATATTCCCAGGGCTTACTGCAGGCCAGGAGTAAGCTTCCCAGAGAATTTTAAACCTCATCCAGGATTAAGGTGCACTGGGCTACTGCTATCAGGAAACTTTCTAAGGCTTAAGGTAAGGAGAATTCTTCAGAGCTTGTCAGGATAACTCATTAGGATAGCATATTATTTGGATAGCTTTAAACAGCCATGCTAAGTAGAGAGGTGTCTGCTGTGGAGAAATTAAATCATAATGAAAGTGTGCTCAATGTTAAGTAGCATAATCTACAATAAACTAGGAGGGAGGAAAAAAAGGCTCATTCCTTCCCCATAACCCTTGACTAATTGAAAGAACCTAGGCTAGATCTCTTAAACCTAAAATAAATGTATTTATATGCTGTATTATTAAATAAATAATTAAATTATTTTAATTAAATAAGTTGTGTTTGCTTCAAGTTACACAACCAAGCTACTAGCCATTGTAACTCTATGGGGGTCTTTTTCATTTGATCTCAACTCAATGATCCTTAAAATTTGTGTATGGGAACAACTAGGTTAAACCTAAAGGTCCTTTTTTGGGGGGGACAGTGTATTATCTTTCCATCTTTGTGACAAAATGCCTGAGACAATCAACTTATAAGGAAGTTTTACTTTGGCTCATGGTTTCAGAGGCTTCAGTGCACAGTCTTGGCCCAACTGCTCTCAGCCTGTGGCAAGACAGAGCATCATGGCAAGGGTCGCATGATGGAGCCAAAGCTGTTTACCTTCGTGGGGCTGGGAAGAAAAGAGAGAGAGAAAGACTGGAAGGGGCATGGGTCCCTCTATCCCCTTCAAGGACACACCCCTAAAACCTAACTTCCTCCAACTAAGCCCCACTCTTAAAGTTTCCACCACCTCCCAGTAGCCCCAACCCCTGCATCAAACTAACTCATGGTGGATGTTCCAGGTCCAAACTATACCAGGCAGTTTCCATCAACCCTGGAAAGACCTTGGCATGATGCTCACTTCTGTCTTCCAGATAAGCAAAGAACAGCCCAAGACCCCACACATCTAACAAGAAGCCCACCCCCAGCCATTCCAATTCTACCTTTTAATAACTTTTCAACACTAACCCTTTCTCCTGCTCATATTTATGATTTATGGTCAGGTTTCTGCTTTAACTTTTAAAATCTTTTTTTTAATTTCTCATAGAGTTCTTCATTTAAATGCTGACTCCAACCTTTCAAGGGCTGAATTATATCTCACCCGTGGCTTGACTTATAAAATCTGAGCTCAGCCATAATGTCAACAATGACCACACAAAATTCTCTCTCTCTTCCCACCCCAAAATTGAATCTAATACATCTCATAAATTAGCCCTAATGGGAGTAAAAAAAATTTCAAAAATGAAAATGAATTTTTCTTTTTTTATGGCTCATATCCTTTATCATCCAATTTTACTGTTAAACAGAAAATTTATTCTGTGGTCAGCTCACACTATTTTAAATCAACTCTAGGGAAGAAGTATCAGAGTCACTACAGAAGGACTTAGAATTTAAGTTCCTAAACTTAGAAATGAGACTGGCTTGAAATCCTGCTTTCTCCACTTCCTAACTTGGCCAGGTTACCCACCTGTGTAAAATAGATGAGAAACACCTGCTGCCTCTAAACTATGGATTGATATGAGATCCACCTGGGCATGATGGACACAGCTGTAGTCCAAGCTACTTGGAGAGGAGAGAGCTCAGGCAGGAGAATCATTTGAGTCTAGGAGTTCAAGGTCAACGTGGGCAACATAGACAGCATCCTATCTCAAAAAAAGAAAATCATAACATCATCCAAAACATTCTCACTAATATGAGTTATTAGATCCTAGAATAGAGGTATGGAAATGCACAGAAATTGACTAGAAAGTTGTCCCTCCCAATTATGGCAGTATGTAGACAGGGGACTGAACTGGGATGTATGAAACAGAACCTTCGCACCTTAGGCAATTCAGTCATGCATTACTTGTACGATTTCGAGGCTACACAGAGAAGATATTATTGAGTCCTTCCTGAAACGATTGTTTGTCCTTCTGACATAATAGAACACTAAACAAAATGAAAAAAGCAGCAAAAAATATATATATCTTGAACTGTGGTGGGTTGATGGTGGATCAGTGATGAGTTGGGCTCCACCATACCAAAAGTAAGGAAAATATCAACATAGAGTAAAAATGTCTGGACCAGACTATCCCCAATAACACTGGAAAATCCTCCCAGTGGGCAACTTAACAAACTAAGCATTTTCAGCCACACCATCCCTATCACAGTAACAAGCTTCATGTCACCAACATCACCAAAAAAATCTTCACCCAGAGCTTTTCCAAACTCTCTTCTGAGGAATCTCATGCCTTACAGAACTGGCTTTGATGTGATTGCTTAGCTAGCTAGTTTTGTCTAATCTCAAAAAGCATAGTCTTTTGCTGTCTGTCTTACTTAAATGACAGGGTGATAGAGGAGCAGGTTCATAAATGTCTATTTCTTGCTTCTTATGCTCAAGACTGTCCTTGAGCCAACAATCTCCCTTATCACATGATTATCAGAAGGAAAGACAAACAGCCATCCTGGCTTTGGAATACCCTGAGTCCAAGAGCAAACAAATCAAAAAGCAGTATGTGCTCACTTCTCTCCCATTAATGCTTTTGAGCATCTGTTCTACCGTAGAATGGTAATGCCTCGAGTACATAAAAAATAGTATAGGTACAGTTCTGTCACAACTAAACTCAAACGTTGTTGCAGAGTTGGCAGAGTGGCTCAAGTGGTAGAGCACCTGCCACTTTTTTTTTGGTACAGCCAAAAAAAAAAAGTGACTTAGAACGTTGTTACCAGAATCCTTTAGTATGCACTAATTTATTTGATGCTTACAAATATAATTTATTTCATCCTGTTATACAGGTAAAATGTGAATTATTATCTGTATTTCACATATGATCAAACTAGGGCTCGGAGAGATGCGAGTTAGTCACTCCCATACTACCTGTTAGAATACAGATGAACATTTTTTGATTCCCAATGAAGTGTTCATTCTGTCAGCTCACAGTCATCCTCCAGCGTCGCCATTCAGTACATAAACTATGGAAGAACGCATATAACTGGATGCTGTGGAGGAGACAAGAACAAAAGATCCCTGCCTTGTGCTAAATTGATAAGTTTGGTCTAAGTCTTTTTCCATACTTGAGTGATAAAATTAGGCTGCCTCTGTGAGTAATGAACTGCAACCTACCTTAATATATAAACAAACTGCAAATAAACTAAGATTATACTCTTATAACAAAGACTGGAGTCTCGATCATAGTGGTCAAGCTTCAGCCAATCACAGCCTGCCAGCTGTGAGATGATGTCCATACAAGGCAAATTCCTTATCATACCATGACCTCATAAGGTGAATGTTGACTGCAGCCAATCAGGTTGTTTCTGTGTGTCACTTCCTTTATCTGGCTATGAATATAAGTTGCACCATCTGGTGGGGCAAGGCATTCTGAACTAACTTCAAGGTGTAGTTCTAGAAACTTTTTCTTGCTTAAAAAAACTTTGTTAAACTTGACTCACCTCAGATTGTTCCTGGTACACCATAAGATGTAATTAAAAAGTAAGACTATCTCAAAATTTAAAAAATAACTACAATACCAGTAATAAATGTTAGAAAGTAAGTAGAAAATAAAACAAATAGCACAGTCAATAAATAAAATAGTACAGGACTTGAGAGTTCAAATTGAATAAAAGGGAGGATTTTTTTAACACATATTTCTTTCAGAAGTATTTCTTCAGCACCCTTTCCTCCCAGCTTGAAGATCTTGATGCATTTGTAGATTCTAGGGTAGAGAGGAACTAAAGAATACACCCCAATGACTCTCAGAGTCCAGGGAGTGCATACTCCTTCTGCAGATGGTGAGTAGTGCTGGCACTGGGTCCCAGGATGCCATGCTAAGTTACATTTTTGCAAATGACTCTCTCCTGTCTCTACCCCACCCTAATCTTGTGTGGCAATCTGTATCTTGATCAACCCACTGATGAAATATTCATGGTACCAGATTAGGTTTTCAAATCTGCCTAATGTTCCATGGAATGTCTAGTATTGTCTGCGGCAATCAGAGAGTCGTGTTGACTGTTCAGCCTTGTAGCTATGTTGATCTATCAGGCTCTGGAGCCATATGCTGTGGTTGTCATCCTTTCCAGTCACTGGGGGAAAAAAATCTTCTCTGGACAACTCCCAGCTCATCTGTCCTCCCTCTCCATCCAGTCACACATGCCTCCTTTACTTTTCTGTGTTACTGAGGTAGTTTTTCCTGCATCCCAAACATCATTACTAAGGGGGTAAGCTCAGAAAGAATTTCAGGTGCTCTTTTTTTTTAAGAGGAAGTGAGTTTGGTTTTAATAAAACATAGTTTATCGTATGCCTTGCTAAGTTTACTGACAATACTCATCACAGAGAAAGTTGCATACTTAACACTGAACCCTGACCTACCCATAAGTGATTTTATATCTAATTCAGTTGAGTCATGTCAAATTTAACTAATTAATTAAATTAAGCAAAGGTGTGGGCCTACCATGTGCCAGGAATTGCATAGAGCAAAATAACTGGTGTCACTTATTGCATAATAATTTTTCAAGAAAGTTGTTAAATCCATTTTGAGAGAGTACTAGGATCAAAATAGGTTAAGACATTTGCCTTAGATACTACTACCCTCATTTCATATTTACCTTCCACTACCCCAGCCTAGCCCTGCTGTTCTGTCAGGCTGGTCTCTTCATGAAGCCATCTCTTCCACAGTACCCTAGAACCCTGAACCCGTCATCCATCCATCATCGAGGTTTAGGAAATACCAAAATACTTATGCATACTCCACCTATCCTTAATGACCAGACACTTCCCAAATCCAATCATACTTTCCTTGGCCATTCCAATCCTCAAAGTTCTCTCTCCCTCTCCTTTGATTTCTCTTCTACAGCAATCGTAGGTATAATCTGCACCATTGCTTTCATAACATTCTATGTGGGGATTTGATGACTAAGAACACATCATATACTTTTTATTCTGTTCACAGTGTTTTACACATACCAGGTACTCAAAAACGCTTAACCAAGTTACTGACTGTTTGCAAAACACTCGTCTGTATTGTTAGAGATCCTGTAAAAAGAAAGTAAATGTGGATTTGTCAATAAACCTAAGTTTATATTCTCCTCTTCTGACATACTTGCCAAAAAAAATAAAATCTCAATTCTAGGTTATACTCTTTTCTTTTCTCCGTCCCTTTTTACCCTGTCAGTAATACTTATACCACTTTTACTTCTTGGACCAACTATACATCCTGAACTAGATGGTCCCAATTAATTATAGCAGTTCTTAATAACCAAATAAGGGATTCTTTATTGGAACAAAAAGCTGGTGAAAACCTTCAAATGCATTGAACAGATCTGCAACAACTTACTTTGCCCACTTCCTAGGCCTATCTCAGCTACAATCAAATCCAAGTTGTCTTTGTTCCCTCACGAATTGTCAGCTCACACCCATCAAATCCACTGGTGCACACACAGGGTTAGGTCGACCAGGGCCGGGAAGATTTCAGCACACCACTCTGTGTAGCATAACTATACCTGATTTTAAAGACCTTAACCCACCTCTCCTCCCTGCCCCCCAGAACTAATCTATATGCTAATTTGCACTTGATAATGCCGCCCCACAATATGGTAATTGCTGTAATGTTTTCCAGGGAGAGGGGGAAAAAAAAGTAGAAATTGAGCCTGGGCTCCATGGTTGAAGCCTGTGTTCATGGGAGCCTCGGCACAAAGAGAGAATGATAAAGCCTGAGCCCACATCCAGTGGTCTGCCACAGTCAGGGCAGAGGGAAGACATTCTGGAAAAATGGGCAATTTGCTCTGAGGCTACCCTGTTTTGAAATGATCCTCAGAAGCATGATGTGTACAAGAGACAATGAGCTGTAGCTTGGTGGTGATTAACCATGGTTGCATCCCACCCCTGGGAGGGCATCTGGATTTATAAGAACTTCCCCCAAGGATGGCCAGGTTTTCCAGGGCTCCTGTCTTCTCAGTGCATGAGAGCCCTTCCCTGCCTGCCTAATTTCCTACATGTACTCTCCAATGCTATTAAGATATCACGTGCAGGAGTGACAACAAGAGAGTCGTAATTAAGCAGCAGCAGTGTGCCTACGCCCTCAAAGGAACAGCCTGAACCCAAATAAGAGGAGCTTGGGACTGCAAAAGGGGAAAAAAAAAATGGGGGCTTTGAAATCAGCTGGGCTTAAAGCTACAGGTTTGTTGTGTGTATTTAAAGGGCCAGATGGCACAAAGGGTTCCCAATACTGTCAGGCCAGAGACCCAGCTCTGGATTCACGGAAACAGGGTCCTGTGACCAGAATCCAATTGTAATTGTCCTCTGAGATCACTTAAGGCAATCAGGGAAGTAATATGCTTCTGAATAATTATGAATAATTAGGCACATTTATGAATAATTACACTGATAATAACTATCTAACTCATTCCATTTTAAAATTGTAATTCAGTCATTATAGATTGGGGAGTCATTTCCTCCATCCTGCTCTCTGCATATTCATAGCCTAATCCATCTGCCAATCTGACAATGACTGGAATCCCTCTCCAGAACACCACTGGACTCACCTTGGGGACAGTGGGACATCCTGGTCCTCAGCATTGGAGCTTTGTATCCCTTTGATTGATTTGAGAGGACTCCAGACAATAGGGGGGAGCAGAAGGGATACAAGGAGATATGTTCCTAAAATATTGGAGCTTCGCCATCTAGCGACTCATTTATCAATATGCAAATGTGTTTAAAGCAGTGTCCAGGAACTGGTTGCTGTTTTCAATACTGACAGTAAAGCAGCCACATTACCCACGTCGCTGTAAAGAATACCAGTAATGGTACACGGGCAACCTTTTCACAGTGTCTTCTGATCAGTGACTAGGCCGCTTAGAAAATCAGAAGTCCCAGTTTGAACAAGGACTTAAAATAATGTCCTGGGCTTTAAGCAAAATGTGTCCTATTGCCCTCACATTCTCCCTTCTCTCAATCTCTCTCAATCTCTCTCTCACTCTCTCTCTCTCTCTCTCCCCCTCTCCCTCTCTCCCTGTCTCTCTCCACCTTCTCTTCCCTTCTCCTCCTCCTCCTCCCTTCTTTACCTGTTTCTCTCTTACTTTCTGTTCTAACAATAACAGCCCTAAAAGTAAACTTACATCTTCCTGATTCCAAAAGTAATATCTGTTAATGCAGAAATTTGGAAAATATCAGAAGAAAAAATTTTAAAGAATTTTAACAACCAATAATCTCAGCACTTGAGAGAACCAATGTTAACCTGACATTTTAGTGTTCTCTTTTTAGACATATTTTAGACAACAGAGATTTTATTACAAATGCAAGTTTGTAGCGTGATATTTCCCTCAACATTACGAAATAAGCATTATTAAAAACTCATGATTTTAAAATGACAAAATAGGCTACTTTTGTCTTCTGGCAACCTTTCATAGACATAATCTAGCTACTTTTTATTTCAGGTCAATATGCAGCATCACTAAAAATAAATTATTTAGAAGCTGCTGCAGTAGTATAGGCCTATAAGTCCAGCTTCTCAGGAGGCCGAGGCAGAAGGACCACTTAAGCCCATAAATTCAAGGTCAGCCTGGGCTATATAGCAAGTTCCTGCCTCAAAAACAAAAATTATTTAGTGAAATCCTAAATGTTTGATGGCTAAATCATATTATATGAAAATGTACACGATAAGCAATCCCAAAGATCTCAGATACCCCATGTTTTCAATTTTTGCTATTCTGCCATATTATCTTGTGGGGAAGTCTTCCTTTGTTCTAATATCTCACTGTACCAACTCCATATTGCCTTCTCCTTCTCTTTAATAGACTTGACATGAGCAAAAGAAGACATGCTTCAGAATTAAGCTAGGGGAATCATGGAAGGGGTTTAGTGCACAGGAAGACTTACCATATACAGTCTTTTTAGGTATGAAAAACGTGAATACCCTACAGTTAACTGTAAACAAAATCTTGTATGCAGAATTAACTATAACAGGATTCCATCTTGGAATCCATTCGATTCCAGCCCAAGGGGGCCCAGTTACTGAAATACATGACAATGCATCCTTTCCTGAGACTTCTCTATAGAAAACTGGAGACACCACTGATATCCTTGTGAGCTTCTGGAATAATCATTCCCAAATGATTGCCAATGGATCACACATATTGGAGCTGCCCAGAGAGCTTTTGGAAAATATATAGCCCTGTACTCCACCATTGGATGTTTCAATTTAGTAGACTGGGAGTGAAGATCAAGATGAGAAGAGAAACCAGCAACAGATTATCCAGTCCTGTGTCAGCCATGCCCAAGAGTCCTGGGCTTTACTGAGAAGCAATGTGACCAATGAGTAGATGAATGACATGGTCAGATGGACATATGAGGAAGATGGCTATTGTGCAAGTGATCAGAACAGAGTGGTTGTGAGACGGCACAATGAGGTGTGAACAGAGGGGTAGAAGTGTATGGATTAATCAGGCTACTATAGTGAGTGACCTAAAAATCCAGTCAACAAACTTGGAAACATAAGTGTAGTAGTTCAGTCAGGAAATAGAAAAGTCAACAGATATGTCAAAAGAAATGAAATATCAGGAATGTTGAATGTGAAAAGTAAAATTCAAAGGCTAGGATGACCCCCAATGATCTGATTTGGGTGAAAAGATAGGGAAGCAGCTGGTCTTGCTGTGGTTAAGTGGAGAGGTAGGGTGATAAGTGGTGTACAGCCACCATGAATTCACTTGAAAACAATGACTGATCCAAAAAAATTCCCTTTTGAAATTGTCATTTGGACTTTTTAATTTTAAAATAAAGGAGTTTCTAGACTGGAGGTGTGGCTCAAGCAGTAAAGCTCCTGCCTTGCAAGTATGAAGCCCTGAGTTCAAATCCCAGTGCTGCCATAAATAAATAAAATAGAAAGTAAGCTTTCTTCCTTCTATTTGGATATTTGTACACAATGCACCATAATAGCACAGCAGACACGGTAAAGCCTCTGTAAGCTGTTGGGCTTTCATGGGGAAACCAAGAGAGGCTCTTAGCCCAAACACTTCCTATTGCTTGCTTACTCTAATGACCTACAGAGGGTGTTCAAACAAACCCTGTGACTGTTTCCTGAGGAACAGAAAAGACCACATACCTAATCCAATTGTATCCCACCTGTAGGTCTCTGCAATTTCTCTCCCTGGCATGTTCAGACATTTATAGTCCTTGCATTAAGAAATGATACATAGATCTGATGTCACACTCTCTGTATCCTAGCAGGATTTCCTCCAGACTTTGGGGAGAGTTGACATCCAAAGGAGGAATTTACCTCCAAATCCCAGAAACGGAGCCCTAGGACTGCTCCTTGGGACATATTAATCTAAGTGCTGGAAAAATTCAATGTTTTACTTAAAGAGAATGAGCAGGTTATGTAACTTTAAGAAAAGAGTTAACCAGTTTTTTAGTTTGAGGTTTGCTTTTGTTTTTGAGTATTTTATGTCCAAGCTAGTTTATTATCTAGAAAAGAAGCTACCTGATATTTAAAGGACAAGCATCAGAACAAAAATCACAGTGAATTTCTTAGCAGATTTCATTGCATCTCAATTCTAGTATTTTTTCTAGGTGAAATAAAGAGAAGACATTAAGAAAGATATTTTAATGTTATAATGGCGCCGGGTGCCAGTGGCTCACTCGTATAATGCTAGCTACTCAGGAGGCAGAGATCTGGAGGATCTCGGTTCAAAGCCAGCCCAGGCAAATAGTTCATGAGACGCTATCTTTAAAAAATCCCATCACACATATAAAAAAAAAAGCTGGTGGAGTGGCTCAAGGTATAGGCCCTGAGTTCAACCAGTACTGCAAAAAAAAAAAAAACTATATATATATATGTGTGTGTATATATTAAATGGCCATTAAAAAATCATAGTTGTAAAAATTAGCAATACAGGAAAATGCTTAGCAAAAAAAAAAAGAGCTACAAAAGTTAATATTCACCATGACTGCAACTATAACTTTAAAGCATCAGAATAAGAATGGGAAGAAAGATTAACAATCATTGCTGTATTCATGATAATACACTTCCCCTCCATTATTCTTTAATTTTTATAACATGGTCACAAAAAATGTGTTGTGGTCAGATAAGTAAAAACTTAGAAGAAGGGGTAAAAGTCAGAAAAGTGAAGCTGGGAATGGTGGGACATGCCTGTAATCCCAGCACTCAGGAGGTTGAGACAGGAAAATCTTGAGTTTGAGGTCAGCATGAAATACATGGTGAGACCCTGTCTCAAAAAAAAAAACGTGAAAGATCCTGCCCAAAGTAATACTGTAAATCATTTGAAATAGCTGAAAGTAGCACACGTAATGAAGAATCACAGTCCCTTAATCCAGCAATGAGAGAAATACAGCCTCCCCAAACTGTTTTCTTACCTCAACTTTGACCTTTGATGGAGGCCCCTTGTTTGGAATGTGCAGCTTGCAGTAGTAGACCAGAAAAAGTTCCAGAAGCAAGTGGAGGTGCAGCCTGGGGCAGAGCCCTTTCTCCCCCACAACAAGAGCTGCCACTATACCATCCATGCCCTGAGAGGAGCCTGGATCCAAGGTCTCAGCAAGCCTCCTCTGCCTTCTCTCCCAGCAGAGAGGCCATTACCATTCTGCCGTTCTTGATCAGAGACATTTGGATAATGAGTCTGCTGCCTGCCTAACCAGCCCCCCTGCCCGCCTTAGTTGCTGCACATAAATTCGAGTGATTGATGTAGGGAATACTTAGAGTTTTGAGATGGGGTTGGGGGTACTGCAGGGAAGAAGGACAGGGGACATGAGGAACAAGGAATGAGGCAGAAGGGTGTGCTGCTGAACTGGGAACATTAGGGCATGTCAGAGCTGGCAAATTATTCACTTGGTTAATGATGATAAACACTATCTCGCAGAGCACACTTGTGAATTTTACCTAACAATCTCAGGCATCCACAAGTGAGGAGAAGCTAGGAATAAATCACAGGAACAAGCCCTAAATGGGAATCCCTTAGGAATGGGATCTGAATTGTAAGTGCCTGCTGCAATTTCACACATCAAATTACAATATTATACAGAATGATATTTTAAGCAGCTTGGTACTTAAAGGGTACCACATGGGGTCCTAAGGATTGTCTTCTCCTTTCAGGTTTTTCTCTGACTCAGTTGGAGCTCTGCACAACTCTTGCTCACTTACACACTTTGTGAATTCTGGAGTAAAGCGAAGTAGAGGGATTTTCAACATGGAAATTGCTTTGATGACAAACTCATGCAGAAATGGCAGTCCTTCTGTTGCCCCAGTCCAGTTGTGCCAGGTGACTCTACTATTGAGGATAATGCTAGGGAGTTTGAAAATATGAACAGACAATGGCCAAACCACATACAAAGAAAGAACTCCAACCCACAATCTGAAACAACCAGCCCAAGAAACCAACTCTCTTACCTGTAATAGCCAACCCAAGAAGCCAACCGAGTTGACCTACCCTCTGTCCACAAATCAGACTTGTAGAAAATCAGACCATTACATTTAGCAATCAGTGTGGGAAACCAAATAACAACTCCTGTAACAACTGGCCCCAAATTTCCAGGACTTGATTAATAACTAACTACACGTTGCCTAATTTTTGTCCTCACTTCCAACTCAGGACCAACCAGAGAAAGTCAAATACACAATCCATACCAATCATACAGGAGACGGTCCCATGTCACAGTGCAGTTGAACTACTGTAACAAAATACCTTAGACTGGATAATTTGTGAAAAACATTTGTTTCTCACAATTCTAGAGTCGGGGAAGTCCACAGGCCAAGGACCAGCAGACTTAGCATTGGGGGCAGGCTTCCTGGCTACTTCAAAGATGGCACCTTGTTGCTATACCCTCACGTGGAGAAAGAGGCAGAAGGGCAATAATCCCACTCATGAGGGCTCCACCCTCATGACTGAATCGCCTCCTAAAAGCCTCTTATTACTACCTCATTGGTAGGTATCTCACCATATGAATTTTGGGGCAACACATTCAGACTATAGCATCCTGCTTCTGTTTAGATCACTTCCGGCTTCCCCACACCAACAGCTGCCAGTCATGTCACACCTGCAGCCTTCCCTCTTGTCCAGTGAAGCCTTCCCACTCCCCTGCCTTTGAGTCTCTGTCAAAACTCAAGTAACAGTGGCTGATGCCTTTGCTTTTCTGAATGAAAAGCCATTGTCCCTATGCGTTTAGCTGGTCTTTGCTTTTTTCCACTCCCCAAAACTTGTACTTCCAAAAAGTTTTAATGAGAAACAACCAAATCATTCTTTGAGGAATCCAAGGACATATTGCAAGCTAGAACTTTCCACTCCGGGGGCTACTGGTGCCAGAACATGCTCTATAATGACACCTTAGAGACTTCAAGTGTCTTCCTTCTGCATTCTTTGCCTATGCCTTGAGAAAAGGTACACATGGGGCTTCTGTGAAGTAATTCCTTAATGTACTAATTGAAATGAGCCAAGTATGGCTCTACTCACACCATGAAATGATCAGATTCTTAGCTGCAGTTCTGCTCACACCTTTTTATTCAATAGCATCATCTTTTATCACATATGAAGAAGTTCACACAGTATTTATCTTTCTGTTCCTAGCTTATTTCACTTAACATAATATCCTTCAGATTCATCCATGATATCTCAAATGGCAACATTTCTTTTGGCTTTTTCTTTGGTGGGGGGTGATATGAGGGTTTGAACTTTAGGGCCTCACACTTTCTAGGCAGGTGTTCTGCCATTTGAGCCATGTCCCCAGCCCTTATTTCTTTCTTTTTAAAGGTTGTATAGTATTCCATTGTTTATCTATATCACATTTTCTTTATATATTCATCCATTGATGTAAACTTACATTAACCATAATTTTTAAACTCCTAGAGTGATCAGATGATGGATGGATAGATATAGATAGATAGATAGATAGATAGATAGATAGAAGATAGATAGATAGATAGATAGATAGATAGATAGATAGAAGATAGATAGATAGATAGATAGATAGATAGATAGATAGATAGATATACAATGTCCTGTTACTCTGTTTCTCTGGAAATCCCAGACCAACTTATTCAAAAAGCAAATACTCCATGCCCCCCCCCATCAATACTGTTCACCAATTATTTCCATTTGTCTTCCAAGCATAGGATGAGAAAGCACTTCCCTAATCATGTTGCCTAGGTGGCTGTGTCACTTGCTTGGAATGTTAGTAAAAGTGACAAGTAGCATGTGTCACTCCTGCCATGGCAATCATTGTATGTGTCAAGATGAAAACTCAGAGAGTCTGGGACTTGGAGTGACCTCAAGGAACAGCATCCCCTTCCTAGGGCTGTCATGGGTGTGCACCCTGTGCAGGCTCCACACTTAGAAGACCCCACCCTACTCTCACCATCTTGAAATTATTCATAATTTCCATTTTGCATTGTGTACCACAAATTATTTAGCCCATCCTGTCCCTGAAAAATCATATCATACACATAGTAATAAAAGAAAAGTCAAAATGGCTATGTTCAAAGAGAATGTTCAAAAGAGAAGGCAAAAATCCCTTGTAAGTCTTAAGAGACTTCAGAGGGACAGTGGCTACAAGGGCCTTGTGTCAAGAACTGAAAATGAAACAATTTTCTGTCCTTTATCAATGCCCCATAGGCCAGAAAGATTTCAGAGTGACCAGCCTGTCCTTGGCAAGGATTTTCAGTGGACTGGCAAAGTTTGTACCCACCACTGGGCTCGCTCAGTCCTTGCTGCCCTCCAAAGAATGCTGGCTGAGCTGTCATCTTCCAGCTGTTCCCTCTCCCCATTTTGCTGTAACAATCCTGCCTCACCTTGTTGGAACATTCCTTTGGTTTCTAAACAGAACTCGTGTATCCTGATTTGCAAATTTGTTCTGCACATGAATAAAATTATCTTTGCTTTCATTTTAATCTCATTTGTAATTTTTGGTTAACAATACATGAGCAAGATACAAACTTTTGTCCTATTAAACCACTGTAATTTAAACTAGTAACTTATCCTGACCTTACTGATACACTGTTTACTTCATCCCCAGCAGACTATTAACAAATAAGTAATATTGGATTAGTAATGTAGCACTTTGTAAATGCCAACTCTGTCTCAAGGTCAAGAAATGATATAGAAAAAGAAAATTCAAACACCAACCAATTTTCCTTATCAGTATTATAATAATCGATATTCATTAAACATTACTTACTATTATTATTTGCAGTTGCACTCCCTACTTGGAATTTAATCATAACTTCTTTCCATTATCTGTTGGCTTGCCTATCACAGAACATAGGGAACTTAAAATTATCTAACATAGTTAAGTGTCTGATTACTTCAATACACAATAGCCCAAGGGTATATATAACATAAATATTTTTTAAAATTTAGGTATACTATAATATATAAATCACTTAAGCTTTACCATCCAAAATATATTTTTTTCTTTAATGATGGAAGATAATTTAGGATTTTCCAATACCTTGAACACCATTTACTGTAAGGATTTTTTTCATTTTTCTGTGACAAAGATTTCTAGATGAAAAATACTAAATAATGAGCTCTCTAGAAGTAACAGCAGTAATAATAATAGTGACATGACATACAGTGGCGTTGTGAGGCCAGTTCTATGCCAAGCATACAACTCATCTTCTCAGTCACCCGAGCAGACTTTTCTTTGATTATTTTTTACACTTGAATGGAGATTTCCAGAAACCAGGAAATCTGTTCAAGTCATGCAACCAGTAAAATGCAGACATAGGAATTTGAACTCTGACCTCTCTACTCCCAAGCTCTTTTATTAAAAGTCTGTGAGCTTCCAGCACAACACTTAACACGCAAAGAACTAAGAAAAGCTAAGAGAACTATTGTACTGGTCAACCAGCCAGTACAATAGTTGGCTTGTAAAACTGGAGAAAGCCAGTTTTACAAGAGGAAAAGCTCATGACTAACACTTCATTAAAAATTTTCTTCAAATCAAAAAACAACAAAAAGAAAAGCAAGTTAGAATTCAAACAACTTTTTTTTAAAGTTTTATAATCTATAAAAGATCTTACCATTATAACCTATTATAGAGTCTATAATACATGAAGAATGGTAAGTGCTCTTCAAGTTTGCATTTGTAATGTAATAGCTAAATTTCATTTTATTATTACTTTTATCTTCCTATCTTCAGTGACTGATGAATAAATGTGATGAGATCAGTAATGGCAAATAAAATAAAATGCCTTTTGTGTTGCTATGCAGAATCTTTCAGACTTTGGTCTCAGTCAGAACGATCAAACTGTCACTTGAGTTACTTGACTATTGATTAATTTTCAGAAATGTGTTAACATAAGTCTTACTGTAAAAAAGAAAACCTCCCTGTCTCCCACCACCGGGATTCTGAGCCACATGTCTTGCCTTTTGCATGATTAATGTTAGTCTCAACCTAAAGAATCAATAAACATTTTCTGAAGCAAAGATATCTACATCCCTAAAGAGAGCTGCCTATTTAGTTTCACAATCAATCTACAAACTCATTACCCTTTGGAATGGAAGGGTCAGGCATGGCTGGTTGATGAGAATGAGGAATTTTGCTCTGGTTTGTTGATCCTTTCAGTGTACAAAGTCCCATGTCCAGGAAGTATACCAAATAGCCTCCCCTGGTGACCTGGAGGAGTAACAACACATATCCCTGGAATGATACAAGTTAATCTCAGGCAGGCACTCATAAAGTGAAGGTAGGAAGATCAAAGTTTGGAGCTGGCCTTGACAAAAGGTAACGAAACCCTATCTCAAAAACAAGCCAGGTATGGTGGCATACACCTGTGGTCCCAGCAATGCAGGAGGCAGAGATAGGAGGATCACAGTCCAAGGTCAACTCGGGCAAAAGTGCAAGACTCTATCAGAAAAACAAACTAAAAGCAAAGGGGTTTGGAGCATGGCTCAAAAATGGTAAAGCATTGCCTAGCAAGCTCAAGGCTCTAAGTTCAGTCCTCAGTACTGCTGCAAATAAGGAGGAGTTTCTATGGATTCCTCTCCTTTATACCATTATGTAGGAAAGTCATTTGGCTTCAATACTTGTCAAGGTTAAGTCTCCTTGCAAATTATTTCACTCATTTTATTTTAGTCAAGCAAAATAAACAGAATGAGTTGAAGGCAAGGTAAGGATTCTCAGCTCCCTGCCTGCCCTCATTTCTACATGTTCTCAATCACACTCCCAGGGCCAAGGAAGCAGACAGGATGGCCAACTCTGAGTAATATCTGTCACACAACTACATCTCACTCT
This sequence comes from Castor canadensis, assembly GCF_047511655.1. Lineage (NCBI taxonomy): Eukaryota > Metazoa > Chordata > Mammalia > Rodentia > Castoridae > Castor > Castor canadensis. Next base: position 46,425,335 of record NC_133393.1, read on the forward strand.
GTGTGCCTCCAGACCGGGGTGAGAACTAAGGGAAGAAAGATGACTGAATGGATAGCTGAGCTCTTTGTCCAGTAGAAATGGGATTCTTGTGATTCTGGTTTCCAGAGTTGGGACTGATTTGCAAAAAAAGCTAGGCAAGGAAACTTGACCTCTAAGCCTGCAAATGATTGCTCATTCAAGCTGAATGAGGGCCTGCAGAGACCTTGTCAAAATACTAGATTTGAGCTTCAGAGTTCCAAGGAAAGGTTTTTTTTGGGCCCTCCGTCCAGGCCACTCACTTACATGGGAAAGATTTAATTTTCTTAAAGAGGATACCATTGCAAACTCTGCAACAATTCCAAAATCAGTCAGTTTCTGAGGCTATTTGTTGTACAAATCTTCAGAGAGCATTCTCTCCAAGACTGGAAAGAATAAAAATTAGCAGTCCAACCACGTCATTGAACCAACCTGGGACATTATTTAATATATCTAATTACATGAGAATAATTTCGTTAGCACCAGCTTTCATTTGAATATGCTGCAAATGGTCAGAAATTTATATCTCCTCACTAGACCACATCCATAATGAAATTTTGTGACTGAAGATTCACTCCATGTAACTACCACCAGCTACCAAATTTTGAACCAAATGAACACATTAAGCAGTACTCCCTGAGATTTAATTATCATTATTCACAAAGTACTTTTATGAACACCAGGCAAATGTCACCATGTACAACTTAACAGTAGGGGTCTAAGATGCCTTTGCAGAGGCTGAGGACCACTGGGTTCTGGCTCTTATTAACCCTCCATTTCTCTCAAGGTGAAGACAGACTACGAGGGAGAGCTGGCGTGGGCTCCACTCTCTCTTATTAGGCCACAGTGACCTGGTTTCCTGCTCTGGCCAAGCTTTAAATAGAGTGTGACCAAAGGTGGAAAATAAGGTTTTTCTTCCCCTTTCTTCTCTCTCTCTCCTCTTCATCTACCCCTCCCTTCTTATCTCTCTCCATCTTGTCTCCTTCCATTCCCTCTCTCCCTTCCTTAGTCCTTGACTCCCTCTTTCTCTCTTTCCCTGTGTTAGTCAGGTTTTCCTCACTTGCCAAGTACCTGAGAGAACAATTTAAGAAGAGGAAGGACTGATTTTTGCTCATGGTTTCAGAGGCTCCCGTCCATGAGCAGCTGACTCCATTGTTTTTGGGCTTTGGTGAGACTGAGATCATGGCTGAAGAGCACAGGGGGGAGCAAGGAAGCTCACCTCAGGGTAGCCAGAAAACAAGAAAAGACAGAGGGTGCCAGAAAAAGATACTACTCCCAAGCACACACCCCTGTGACCTGCTTTCTCTAACTAGGCCCTGCCTCCCAGAAGTTTCCGTCACCTCCCAATAATGTCATCAAACTGTTAACGTCATTGGTTCAGTCTGCAATCAGAAGACGTCCCACATGGAAGAATCCATGGCAGGACACAGGGGTATAAATGGAGTTTATTAGAAGTTAGGGAAGGGAAATACAAAGGGAAGCAAAGTGACGCCCAGGTGGAAGCTGGAAGCCAAGCGAGCATGTTTCTGTTCTTCAGGTGTCTTTAAAACCTATCAATGATTGGAGAGGGGCAGGGGCAGTTCCCAGCCAAGTGAGGGTGGTTCCTGAGCCAAAGCATGTTAATCTAAGATGTAATATCTTTTCTATGAGTCCCTAATTTAGCCTGCCTCAAACTGAGGCAGTGGATTAATCCATCAGCAGGTTAATCCACTGGTAAAGTCAGAAGCTTCATGACCCAATCACCCCAGAGGGATACCAAGCCTACAATACACATTTGGGGGACCTGTTGGGTAGAACACTTCATATCTAAACTGTGACAACCCCCCATTCCCCTCCCTTCCTCCATTCCCCTCCCTCTTTTTCTCCGCTCCTTTCTCCATCTCTCCTCCTTCCTTCTTCTCTCCCTCCTTCCTTCTCTCTTTCTATTTTTCTCCCTCCCTCAGTTCTTATATCCTCTTCAAGTTCTCCACTCTCAACACCACCAGAAAACAAGTATTCAATAAGGAACCTTACTACCTAAAAACAAAAATATTCGCATTTTAATCATAGCCCAGTCTGGTATTTAGCTAAAGTGTTATTTGTATGCAATCACATCATGCCTGTACACTTCAAAGGTGAATCAAAGTACAACTTATACAGCATTGAATTGCCAGGCTAGAAAGCTGGCACTGACATTGTTTTCCATGACTTTTGTATGACTTGACCACTCTACCGTCTGTCTCTTCAGATCCCTTCTGGAACCCATGCCCCTCTGTGTTTATTTTTCTTCTGCAGCAACTTAAAGCAGGTGTCACTGTAAATCTCAACCAAGTCCCCTAATCACTTAGCCATACCCTATCCTCACTGAAATGCCATTTTATTGCAATCAGCAGGAAGATGAAAGCAGCCACCAATAAAAGCTCATTAATACCTGTAGCTTTCGAGAAAGAACAGGGAGCATGGCCATGGTTCTTAATGTCAAGAATCCAAGATGACAAAAGCAGCCTCCTCACTCTGAACCCCGGCCCAACCCCCACTCCACCACGAACAGAAGCACCCCTAAAGAAACCCGAAAAGGAAACATGCACTGATTTGGTCCTTCTTCCCGCCAAGTCCTCTGCCGCTGTGCGCATGCCCACGTCCACAGAGAGTGCTTTAGGTTAAAGGTCACATACATTTATAATGTCAGGCCCTGGACCTGCTAGGTAAAAGGTAAATGGTAATTTTATCATTAGCATTCCTGACCCCTTGGCCGCACCATATCTCACAGGAGATGGTAAGAACAGCTCACATGTCAAGACGCAAACGCTTAAAGGTCAGTGCGCACAGAAATCTTCCAGAGCTTATGACTGAATTGCTGACACCTTTTATTATTGCCCGCTTAAATAAATGATTCCAGGGACAAGACAAGAGGAGGCTGGCTTAATGTCGAGATTTACATAAAGGATTTTTAGAGGCTTTGTTTCTAAACTATTTAAAAAAAAATACTTTTGCTGTGTTTTGGTATTATAGAGCCCACAAAGCCCACTCCTGGGCTAGACGTTTTTGGTGTTCCTCAAAAATACACTACCAGTTTTTAATGTAATCGTGTGGGAATTTCCCCTCTTGTTTTGCTTTTAATGCCAGATTAAGATAATTTCTGCATTTTTTTCTCTTTTTCATTGGTGATGGAAGGGCAGACAGAAGGAAGCTTTTCATAGCAACATATGAGGTTACTCAATTTGAAAAGTAAGAAAGAAAACTAGAGACTTGAGCAGTTGTTCTACTTATTCTTTGCAATTAAAAGCATGACAGTCCCCCAATCGCTGAAGGTAGTTATCACCTTGTCTTACAATTCTACCTCTAGGTGTTCATCCAAGACAACTGAAAACAGAAACTCAAATTCTGGCAGCCCATGTTCACAGCAGCATTAATCAAAACTGAAAGCATCAATCACAGTTGAAAGGTTCACAAATAGATATATGAATAAGCAAAATAGGTCTATACACACAATGGAATATTATTCAGCCTCAAAAAGGAAGGGGATTCTGACACCTGCTATAGCATGGATGAAACTTGAGAACATTATACAAAGTGAAATAACACGGTCACAAAATGATAAATATTGCATGATTCCATTCCCAGAATAGAGAAGTCTATAGCGAAAGAAGGTAGATTAGTGGTTACCAATGGTGAGGGATCAGAGGGTGATTTGGGAGATAATGGTTCATGGGTATAGAGCACCATCTTTTCTAAACTATTCTAAATTCTTTGTAGTGATATACGCCCAACTCTGACTATACTAAAAGTAATTAAATTATGTACTTTAAAGGGTAAATTGTATGTTATATGCATCACGGCTCCATAAGACAGTTTTTTTTTTAATTAGACATAATATATTTGAATGGAAACAGTAATGTTACTAGCAATATAAAGGCAGAGTTGCCAAATAAAATACTGGCTTCTTATTTGCTAAATCTTACCATTCCAGATTAAAAAGAGCTCTGAATGTTGCAAATTATACCTTGATATTGCAGCCTGACTTAAGTACCACCTGCTTGATTCATTTTCCACATGTGTCAGGATTTTCTTCTCCAAACCTTCATCTCTCCCACCTGTAGTTATTACAGAGCTGAGAGTCAACCTACATGTGCATCCACAAATGCCATTGCCATTCAAGCAGGCCACCATGAACGTCCTGCTCTCTCCCGGTGCAGCCAAGGGGTGGGCTTTGGCTGGGAGTCCTTGAAAGTGTTCCTGGTGAGTCTTAAAAAGTTCTGGAGGTGGGTTAAACAGCTTCCCATCACTATGACAAAATACCTGAGACAATCAGCTTAAAAGGAGGAAAGGTTTATCTTGGCTCAGTTTCAGAGGTTTCAGTCCATGGTTGCTTGGCCCCGCTGCCTTTGGGGCTGCAGTGAGGCAGAACACCATGGCAAGGAGTGTGTGTGTTTGGTAGAGGAGGTCTGCTCACCTCATGGAAACTGGGGAGCAAAAAGAAAGGCAGGAAGTATCTGGGGTTCAATATCCCTGTCCAGGGTACATCCCCAGTGACCTAACTTCATTCTACTAGACCCCATCTCCTGTAAGTTCTACCACCTCCGAAGGGCACCATGACCTGAGGACCAAGTCTTCAACACATGGGCCTTTGGGGAACATTTGAGACCAAAACTACAGCAGGAAGCATTTGGAATATTATCTACCTTCTGCACTCCTTACTGGTCAGGAAAGCTGATCATCAGCCGTGAAAGAGCTCCCAACTCCCCACCTTCCTCTCTTTTCAAGCTACCTTATCACAGCCATTCTTCTTTGTCCTTCACATTGCCACATTGTTGGAGCCTGGTGCCACACTAAGAAAAAGATCACCAGAATGCCAAGAGACAATGAGGTTGGTCATTCAGAGTTTATTTTTTAAGCTACAAAGGACCATTAAAATGAGAAAGAAAATATATGCAGAAAGGAAATCTACAAAGAGCCTTAAGGTAAAGTTATTAAAAGTCAATTTTTAGGAGCATCAATTTTTCTACTTTTATCTTGAAAAACCGACTTAAAGCAGAAGAAAATACCAACTGCATGCTTTCCATGTGCTGAGGATGGAAAGAGGAAACAATCAACTTCCAAGAAAATCTGTTTGTGATGCTGTGGAATGTTCATGCCACCCATCCATACATCGAGGTCCTAACTCCCAATTCGATGGCAGTAGGAGGTGGAGTGTTGGGAGGTGATGAAGTCATGATCATGATGGTGGAGCCATCATGAGTGGAATTAATTTAAAAAAGAGACCCCAGAGAGTTGTCTTCTCCCTTCTACCATGTGAGGACACAGCAGGAAACCCCTACATTTGTAAGTTGCATTTATATATATGTAAATATATGTATATATTATTTGTGCATGGAGAAAATTAAAAATACATTCTGTGTGTCAAATTTTGGCTGGATGGGATATGGGAGAAAAGATCAGAGAGAATTATGTGAGAGCTGAGCAAAAAGGCAAAAAGAAATGAAATCAAAAGACATTGGCATATGTGGTATCATCTCATATGGTTTTGAATTTTTTAATTCAAATTTTAAGAAATTCATGGAATTCCAAGATGGCGGCTAGAGGTAGGAAGCAGAAAGCGAGCCTCCTATAGTGAAATCTTGGAGAGACGCTGGAGACACACTTTACAGGCATAATCACCAAGAAAAGGCATAACTTTGACCCCTCCACACCTCCAGCCGGCGCAGAGAATCTCCACTTCACGTTAAACGGAGAACCGAGGAGGCCCCCGGGCCGCCAGTGGCCGGCGCCCATACGGCTTGGGAAGACTTGGACCAGGTGAGCTTCGCGGTACCGCGGTAGCCCCACAGACAAGCCTGGGCCAGAGCAGCATAGCCCCCTGGACAGACTGACCTCCACCCGGGAAAAAAAGAGAAACTGAGTACTAAGCACTAAGAACAGTTAAGACACGCTGGAAAGAGGGTGGGGCGCCCTGAGCGCTGAAGACTGGGGGAAGGGAACCCTTCCCGGGACTGTAAATAAACGAGCCGGGCGGGCCGGAGAGGCTCTGGCGGGAGCGGGGCGCGCCAGCAACCAGGAGCGGGGACGCTTGTGAGAGGAGGGAAGACCCACTTCCCACGTGAACTGTAAATAAACACGCAGGCCTGACAACGCGGGGCAGTGTCACCTTTCCCAGTGCTTGGAAAGGGAAAAGCCTGTAGCAGAGGCCCCCCTCCCCCGCACAGGAGAACCCTGAGCAAACAAAGCCTGTGGGACCAGATGAGTGCTAAGCTCACCCCAGAGATCTGCATAAATAACGCCGCCAGCTACAGGCTGAGAGCAGCAGGCAGGCAAGCCACAGTTGCAGATACCACTCTCAGAACTGCCTCCAGACGCTTTTTTTTCTTTTTCTCCCTACCTTTGATGAGAGAACAACCGAATTACACCTGCAAGCCGAAAAACTTACTGAAACTGTATTGCATTTGAACTGGGGACACTTGGTGGGGCTTTTTTTTTTTTTTCTTCTGTGTGTGTGTGAGTGTAGTTTTGTTCTACTTTATGCATCCCCTTTGATGAGACAACTACAGAACAACATCTGAGGCACCAACTCCAGGACTGGAGATTGAGACGGACATCCAAATTATTAAGACTGAAATTGCATTGCATATAAACTTGGAAGTTTTTTGGTTTTTTGGGTTTTTTTTGTTTTTTTTAATTTTCTATTTTCCATTTTATTTTAATTCATTTTATAAATAGATATTACTTTCATATACTTATTTTTTATTTTTTTTATCTTTGATTTTCAATCCTCTCTCTGTCTCTCTATTGTCTGTTCAGCTTACTGTCGATTAGTACACTAACACTCCCTGTTTATACCTTTGAAACTCTCTTGTCTGATACCTTGTTCTGCTTTCTCCCTCTTGTCTGTATATTTGTTTTCCCCTTTTCTTTAACTTCTTGCTTTCCATCTCAGCTCACTCTTCCATTCTCAATATTACCATTGTTATTATTACAAGCTAGAAAATACTTAATTACACACAGTACAGGGACAGTAACAACACCAAGGACAATGACAGGAAGACAGAAAAAACAAGGAAACCAGTTTCCCCACAGCAAAAAATTAGTACAGGAACCAGAGGGTAATGAAGAGAACAGAAACTCAGAGCCAGACTCCAACAAAATGAAGATAAACTATGCCAAAGGACCCAATGAAGCCTACAAGAATAATTTAAAAGAAGACATACTACAAGTACTCAATGAGAATTTTATAGAGATGATACTGGATAGGGTCAACCAAAATGTACAGGAGACACTCAAGAAATTCCAAGACAATAAAAATAGAGAATTTGAAAAAGCAAAAGAAGAAATAAAGGAAACCATAGAAGCACTGTATAAACACCAAAGTGAAAGAGAGAACACAATGAATAAATGGATAAATGAACTCAGGACAAAAATAGACAACAATAAAGAAGAAAACAGCCAGGATATGGAAAACCTCAGAAAAAAGAACGAAACAGAACTACAAAACAAAACGGAAGGCCAATCCAGCAGAATAGAACAAACAGAAGACAGAATCTCAGAACTTGAAGATGAAATGGTAATTAAAGGAAAAACTGAAGAACTACTAATTAAACAACTCAACCTGTGAAAAGAAAATGCAAGAACTCACTGACTCCATCAAAAGACCAAACTTGAGAATCATGGGCATCGAAGAAGGAGAAGAGGTGCAAGCGAAGGGAATGCGTAATATATTCAACAAAATAATAACGGAAAATTTCCCAAATCTAGAGAAAGATATTCCCATACAAATGCAAGAGGCCTCCAGGACACCAAACAGACCAGATCAAAATAGAACTACTCCACGACATATCATCATTAAAACAACAAGTTCAGAAACTAAGGAAAGAATATTGAAGGCTGCAAGAGAGAAAAAACAAGTAACATACAAAGGTAAACCCATCAAAATCACAGCAGACTTCTCAACAGAAACATTAAAAGCAAGAAGAGCATGGGGTGAGATCTTCCGGGCACTGAATGAAAATAACTTCAACCCCAGGATACTCTACCCAGCAAAGCTATCATTCAAAATAGATGGAGCAATAAAAGTCTTCCATGATAAGCAGAAACTAAAACAATATGTGACCACAAAGCCACCATTACAAAAGATTCTGCAAGGGATCCTGCACACAGAAAGTGACACCCAACTTAACCATGAAAAGGCAGGCAGCACCAAACCACAGGATAAGAAAAAGCAAGACAGTAGAGAGTAACATCAAGTTAGGTACACACAATCAAACCTTCAAACAACTAAGATAACTAAATGGCAGGAATCACCACATACCTATCAGTACTAACACTTAATGTTAATGGACTTAATTCACCCATCAAAAGACACCGTTTGACAAAATGGATTAAAAAAGAAGATCCAACAATTTGTTGCTTACAGGAGACTCATCTCACCGACAGAAATAAGCATATGCTTAGGATGAAAGGCTGGAAGAAGATTTACCAAGCCAATGGCCCCCGAAAACAAGCAGGAGTAGCAATACTTATCTCTGACAAAGTAGACTTCAAACCTACATTGATCAAACGAGATAAAGAAGGACATTCCATACTAATAAAAGGGGAAATAGACCAAAAGGAAATAATAATCATCAATCTGTACGCACCCAATGTCAACGCACCCAATTTCATCAAACATACCCTGAAAGACCTAAAAGCATATATAAACGCCAACACAGTGGTTGTGGGAGATTTTAACACTCCATTATCATCAATAGATAGGTCATCCAAACAAAAACTCAATAAAGAAATCCAAGATCTAAAATATGCAATAGATCAAGTGGACCTAGTAGATGTCTACAGAACATTTCATCCAACCTCTACACAATATACATTCTTCTCAGCAGCCCATGGAACCTTCTCCAAAATAGATCATATCCTAGGGCACAAAGCAAGCCTCAGCAAATATAAGAAAATAGAAATAATACCGTGCATACTATCTGACCACAATGCAGTAAAAGTAGAACTCAACAACAAAAGTAAAGACAAAAAACATGCAAACAGCTGGAAACTAAATAACTCATTACTTAATGAAGAATGGATCATCGATGCAATAAAAGAGGAAATTAAAAAGTTCCTAGAAGTCAATGAAAATGAAAACACAACCTACCGGAACCTATGGGACACAGCTAAGGCAGTCTTGAGAGGAAAGTTTATAGCCATGAGTGCATATATTAAAAAGATTGAAAGATCCCAAATCAATGACCTAATGATACATCTCAAACTCCTAGAAAAACAAGAACAAGCAAATCCCAAAACAAATAGAAGGAGAGAAATAATAAAAATAAGAGCTGAAATCAACGAAATAGAAACCAAAAAAACCATACAAAGAATTAATGAAACAAAAAGTTGGTTCTTTGAAAAAATAAACAAGATCGATAGACCCCTGGCAAACTTGACTAAAATGAGGAGAGAAAAAACCCAAATTAGTAGAATCAGGAATGCAAAAGGGGAGATAACAACAAACACCATGGAAGTCCAGGAAATCATCAGAGACTACTTTGAGAACCTATATTCAAATAAATTTGAAAATCTAAAAGAAATGGACAGATTTCTAGATACATATGATCATCCAAAACTGAACCAAGAGGAAATTAATCACCTGAATAGACCTATAACACAAAATGAAATTGAAGCAGCAATCAAGAGTCTCCCCAAAAAGAAAAGTCCAGGACCTGATGGATTCTCTGCTGAATTCTATCAGACCTTTAAAGAAGAACTGATACCAACCCTCCTTAAACTGTTCCATGAAATAGAAAGGGAAGGAAAACTGCCAAACACATTTTATGAAGCCACTATTACACTTATCCCAAAACCAGGCAAAGACACCTCCAAAAAGGAGAACTATAGGCCAATCTCCTTAATGAACATTGATGCAAAAATCCTCAACAAAATAATGGCAAATCGAATACAGCAACACATCAAAAAGATTATTCACCACGACCAGGTAGGCTTCATCCCAGGGATGCAGGGGTGGTTCAACATACGAAAATCAATAAACGTAATAAACCACATTAACAGAAGCAAAGACAAAAACCACTTGATCATCTCAATAGATGCAGAAAAAGCCTTTGATAAGATCCAACATCATTTCATGATAAAAGCTCTAAGAAAACTAGGAATAGAAGGAAAGTTCCTCAACATTATAAAAGCTATATATGACAAACCTACAGCCAGCATTATACTTAACGGAGAAAAATTAAAACCATTCCCTCTAAAATCAGGAACCAGACAAGGATGCCACTATCTCCACTCCTATTCAACATAGTACTGGAATTCCTAGCCAGAGCAATTAGGCAAGAAGAAGGAATAAAAGGAATACAAATAGGTAAAGAAACTGTCAAAATATCCCTATTTGCAGACGACATGATCCTATACCTTAAAGACCCAAAAAACTCTACTCAGAAGCTTCTAGACATCATCAATAGCTATAGCAAAGTAGCAGGATATAAAATCAACATAGAAAAATCATTAGCATTTCTATACACTAACAATGAGCAAACGGAAAAAGAATGTATGAAAACAATTCCATTTACAATAGCCTCAAAAAAAATCAAATACCTAGGTGTAAACCTAACAAAAGATGTGAAAGACCTCTACAAGGAAAACTATACACTTCTGAAGAAAGAGATTGAGGAAGACTATAGAAAGTGGAGAGATCTCCCATGCTCATGGATTGGTAGAATCAACATAGTAAAAATGTCGATACTCCCAAAAGTAATCTACATGTTTAATGCAATTCCCATCAAAATTCCAATGACATTCATCAAAGAGATTGAAAAATCTACTGTTAAATTCATATGGAAACACAAGAGGCCACGAATAGCCAAGGCAATACTCAGTCAAAAGAACAATGCTGGAGGTATCACAATACCTGACTTCAAACTATATTACAAAGCAATAATAATAAAAACAGCATGGTACTGGCACAAAAACAGACATGAAGACCAGTGGAACAGAATAGAGGATCCAGATATGAAGCCACACAACTATAAGCAACTTATCTTTGACAAAGGAGCTAAAAATATACGATGGAGAAATAGCAGCCTCTTCAACAAAAACTGCTGGGAAAACTGGTTAGCAGTCTGCAAAAAACTGAAACTAGATCCATGTATATCACCCTATACCAAGATTAACTCAAAATGGATCAAGGATCTTAATATCAGACCCCAAACTCTTAAGTTGATACAAGAAAGAGTAGGAAATACTCTGGAGTTAGTAGGTATAGGTAAGAACTTTCTCAATGAAACCCCAGCAGCACAGCAACTAAGAGATAGCATAGATAAATGGGACCTCATAAAACTAAAAAGCTTCTGTTCATCAAAAGAAATGGTCTCTAAACTGAAGAGAACACCCACAGAGTGGGAGAAAATATTTGCCAATTATACATCAGACAAAGGACTGATAACCAGAATATACAGGGAACTTAAAAAACTAAATTCTCCCAAAACTAATGAACCAATAAAGAAATGGGCAGGTGAACTAAACAGAACTTTCTCAAAAGAAGAAATTCAAATGGCCAGAAAACACATGAAAAAATGCTCACCATCTCTAGCAATAAAGGAAATGCAAATTAAAACCACACTAAGATTCCACCTCACCCCTATTAGAATAGCCATCATCAGCAACACCACCAACAACAGGTGTTGGCGAGGATGCGGGGAAAAAGGAACCCTCTTACACTGTTGGTGGGAATGTAGACTAGTACAACCACTCTGGAAAAAAATTTGGAGGCTACTTAAAAAGCTGGACATCGATCTACCATTTGATCCAGCAATACCACTCTTGGGGATATACCCAAAAGACTTACTCCAGAGGCACCTGCACATCCATGTTTATTGCGGCACTATTCACAATAGCCAAGTTATGGAAACAGCCAAGATGCCCCAGCACTGACGAATGGATTAAGAAAATGTGGTATCTATACACAATGGAATTTTATGCAGCCATGAAGAAGAACGAAATGTTATCATTCGCTGGTAAATGGATGGAATTGGAGAACATCATTCTGAGTGAGGTTAGCCTGGCTCAAAAGACCAAAAATCGTATGTTCTCCCTCATATGTGGACATTAGATCAAGGGCAAACACAACAAGGGGATTGGACTATGAGCACATGATAAAAGCGAGAGCACACAGGGAGGGGTGAGGATAGGTAAGACACCTAAAAAACTAGCTAGCATTTGTTGCCCTTAATGCAGAGAAACTAAAGCAGATACCTTAAAGCAACTGAGGCCAATAGGAAAAGGGGACCAGGAACTAGAGAAAAGGTTAGATTAAAAAGAATTAACCTAGAAGGTAACACCCATGCACAGGAAATCAATGAGAGTCAATGCCCTGTATAGCTATCCTTATCTCAACCAGCAAAACCCCTTGTTCCTTCCTATTATTGCTTATACTCTCTCTGCAACAAAATTAGAGATAAGGGCAAAATAGTTTCTGCTGGGTATTGAGGGGGGGAGCGGGAGGGGGTGGAGTGGGTGGTAAGGGAGGGGGTGGGGGCAGGGGGGAGAAATAAACCAAGCCTTGTATGCACATATGAATAATAAAAGAAAAATGAAAAAAAAAAAAAAAGAAAAAAAGAAAAAAAAAAGAAATTCATATAATTTTTAATAGTTAAGACTTTATAATCTTATAAACAACAGTGCTTATTTGTGGAAATGAAAACTAAAAATGAGTAAATAAAACGGTAGATTGTTAATTGTGTATTGAGAGGAATGAGAAGTTTCAAGACATTAAATAAACCAGAGATTTTCCCCCAAGACACATTCAGCAGTTCTAGCTTCTTTGGTGTTTTGTCGAAATACAAAAGAAAAAAGCAGAGGTCCTCTTTTTTCAGATGGTAGACCGCACCTTTGCCATCTGTGGGAGAGAAAGCTGTAGCATGGCTGTGGATCTCCAGAGGACCAACCCTGCCAGGTGGCACCAGCAATGAGACCCAGACCTCTGGCTAAGGAGTCTGAGCCACCAAGGGCTCCGGCTGCAGCTGCACAGGCACCAAGGGCAAGCAAGGTCCGGGCCCTGCATCCTCCACTGTGGCCTCCCAGCCAGTCTGCCAGGTGACCACCTGAACACAAGTGCAAACACAGCACTGAAGGACACGGGTGAACCAAAGACAAGTGTGTCCTGAGGCTCTCGTTGTGGTCATGCAGAGTGATGCATTTTGTTTGGTCACCACCTCGGTTCTCAAAGTAGAACCTCGCACGTCCCTAGACCAGTATGCAGGCTGTTACAGCAAAACCTACTCTGGGCACCATAGTCTCCCTTCTATGTGTTCAAGTGTTCTTATTTTGTGTTTTTAACTTTTTAAAAAGTCAGGTGTAAAACCAACACCAAATGGACCCCGACACCTGACAGCTCGGAAATCCCTTCCCAGTACAGAGCAGTGAGTGGATTCTCTTTTAAAAATAAATAAATAAATAAAGGGGGTAGGGGACAGAGTAACATTGATTGGCTGCCAAAAAGTCTCAGTGAAAATGAAAACTGTTTGCATTGCACAAAAACCTGACCGGGCTGCATCTGTGAGTTGCAGCTCCGTGCGATGCGCGCTGGAATCACTCACGAGCCACCTCCTGGTGCTGAGTGCCAAAGTCGCAAATTGGCCACAGGAGAGAAAAGCAGGGTGAGAGAGGAAGGAGTCGGGACATTCTGGTTCACTTCTAATTCCATACTTGGTTGGACAGCCAGGCCAGCTATTCACAGAGCTGGTCCCGCTGGTGGCTCAAGTGGTCTAAACGTAGAGCCACCAGCTCATCTGTGCCAGCTCAGCTGTGACCCGGCCCTACGGAGGTCTTACCTGCTGGCAGACATCCAGACGACAGCATCCCAAGCCTTCATGGGTCATCATCCCCAGGAGCACACCACCTGTGTGGTTCACGAGCTCTGGGTCATAGTGTCCACCACAAAGAGCTGGGTGTTCTGAAAGTGGAACCGTGAACCTGACCTTGTACCACACTCTCCGCGCATGGAAACCCACAAAGGGAATGGTGGTCTCTGCCACTGAGCTTCAGGTCCTGCAGATGCGTCCCCTTCTCCCAGCATCTAGGCCTGCCACAAGGATGCACATTTCCTTTTTGCCAAAAAGACCCTTGAAGAGGTTCACTCGTGGACTGCTGGAAGCTGCACTAGCCACCACAGAGACCACAGCAGCCAGGCATTGGATTTGTTTGGGAAGATTATGACGCTTGGAAATGTGTGTAATTTTACAATTAAACAATAATGCAAAGCATTTTTATCTTCTTTTTTGTGCCATGCTGGGCATGAACTCAGGGCATCACCCATGCTAAGCAGGTGCTCTATCACTGAACTACACACCCAGCCCCGGGTGAAGAGGGAGTGTATGGACCTGCTATGCAGGAGTAAAATTCCTTTCATGATGATTAGTAGCTGAATCTTGACTGCTTCTGTGATTGTTTCTGGTTTCTCAAAGTCTGGGTTCCACAGGGTGGGGTCTGTATTCCGTTGTTTCCCTGCTAACATACATGGTTTCTGGCATACCAGTATAGATACTCAAGAGAGTTTTTGACTAACTGACAGACTGATAAGGTACTCCCAGTGGGTTCTCATAATAGACCAACTGGGGAAACAGACGGGTAATTCCCCTCCACTGAAAACAGGCCAGCACACATTTTAAGACTGCACAGTAAGCCACATAGCATGCTAATTTGAGGGATTTTTAAATATTTCTCTCCTCTAGTTTCTGATTTGATACTACTGTTCTCTTTTAAGAAACAAAGTAATTTGATCATGCAAAAGGAACAGCAAATAAATATTACTTGCGTTTTGGACCAGTTAAACTTTCTCACTTACCTTTCCTTCCCTATGAGCTCTGCTCAATGTCATAAAAAAGCTCAAAGGTCAGCTCTCAAGAATCCTTTTCTCTAAACATAGAGTAGGAAATCAAGTTTTCTGTTTCAATACACTATTTGCATCTTTGTCGTCCAGGACTTATGCTTTATCCTTCACATAGATAATAAAAAGTCGTCATAGCCAAACTTCATGGTTGCTCTTTGAATTCAAGAACTCTTGCTGAATTCTAATCATCTCTCAATATTGGTTGTGGGTGCACACTTAATGAAAGGCTCTTTATAATTTTCTAGCACATGGTAAATTCACAAGAATTATGTCATTAAGGTCATTAAACTGTGTTATTTGCTGTGGGCTATTAAAGAGGATCTAACCCTTTAAACTCACTTTCTGATCCTGCAAAGTTGATTTTCTACATTCATTATATCTACCTTCTTGCCTTCTTAAAAACCAGATATCCTTATGAGTTATTTTTTCAAGTGTTACATTTTTCTTTTTAAAATATTTTTATTATATTTTAATTAGCATACATCGATCATATGAGGTGGTTTTATTGTGATAATTCCATACAAGCATACAGTGTACTTTGAACCAGTTCACCCCCTCTGTTATATTTTTCTTTGTGAAAAGATTCCATGTACCTGCAAACAACATAATTTCATTCCTCTTTACGGCTGATGGGCGGGGAAAGGGTGAAGGAAAGTGAATATGGTGGATGCATTCTGTATTTGTGTAAGAAGCTAGAACAATGAAACTTGTTGAAATTGTTCTAAGAGTGGGGAGGGGAGATGAGGGAGAATAATGGAGGGGGTGAATCTAATTAAGATTTATTGTAAACACATATGTAAATGTCACAATGTACCCCCTGTACAACTATTATATGCTATTTTAAAAATAAGGCAAAAAAGAGATACCATTTGACTTGAGGGAATGCTTTCAATATTTTAATGAAAAAGTTACACAAGACACTAGTCTTCTTGTTTTATTTCCACTAATTGTTTAAAAGGCAATATCTGCATTTTTTTTCCTATTTGTCACCTTCCCTCTCTCTGCCTATTAAGAGAACATGGCTTCATAAGCACAGTTGACAGAAGCAAGTATGTTGGATTCCATTGGTTTCCAAGGCCTTCAGACAGGGGACATAAAAAAGTGTGACAGTTTCAGAAGCCACTAAAATTTTATACAGGGCTTTGTGACCACGATTAACACACTTTAGCAAACTCCATAAGAAAATTATACTGGCTCTGCTGTGTGCCCCGTCACAGCCATGAAAACTCCCCAACATGTCAGCCTTCTTCATAAACACTAAGTGTATTGTAAAACCATTTATAGCTCTCATAAAAATATTTTGACTATTTTACGGGACCACCTGAGTCAGATGCCTGATACTAGTTAAGGGGAAAAAAAATTTCTTGTTCAATCAAGCTTTTCAGAATTGGGAAGAGTGGAGAAGAGGAAAGTTAGCTTTCCTATTAAAGTTGCATGCAGTTGGACTCCACAGCACATCTGTTAGAATGTCCCCAGGTCATGAGAACACTCCTCTGGCCTCTAGGCACAGGTTCACAAGACTTAGGCCATGGAGCAACATTAAATTCTTAGGATGTGAGCTCAGGGTAGATTCAACTCTAGCAAACTCATTAGTACCTCACTACAAAGAATCTCTCATCCCATATGAGGCACCTCTCTCTACGTCCAGAAGGTCCCTTGACAAGGTTCTTCTAATCAAGAACATGGCCAGATCAGGTGATGGGCTCATGTAAGCAGGCTACCCAGAAGTCTTCATCTGTTTTGTGTTACTATAATAAAATACTGAAGGCTAAGTAAGTTACTGAGAAAAGTCTATTTTGGCATATGGTTCTATGCATAACTGGGCAGCTGTATCTGGTTGGCTTCCGCTGAGGGCCTTATGCTGTGTGAACTCATGGTAGAAAAGCAGAAAGGTGAATAGGATGTACTCCATGTACACATGTACTCCATGTGGTTGGAGTACGTGCGTTTGAGAAAGAGCCAGAGGGAAGCTGACCCACTTTTTAACAATCTCATCTCCGGGTGACTAATCCAGTCCTTTGAAACATAACCATGCCTGCAATGTAATCCAGCCTCAGGAGATCTAATCCAGTCTCTCAAGAAAGACAGTAATCCATTCATGAGGGTGTTCACCCATGACCTAGTCACCTCCTCATGGGACCCTCCTCTCAAGGTCCCACCCCTCTCAATACCCCATTACACTGGGGGCCAAGATTCCAGCACATGAACCTTTGGTGACACAGCATATCAAAACTGTGATATGCCCACCTAAGATGAAAGACCTTTTTCTTCCCTGTAATATCTTTTGTAGCTCTCCTGCTTTTGGTCTGGCTCAGAATGGCAAAGTTGAGAGAAGCATGGGTTGGCATGAGGAAGACAGAGAAAGAAAAGCAGCCAGTGCCTATGCACATCAAAAAGGAATAAAAAAGAAACTCTCTCATGTGTAAACACTGCCTAGCATGGAAGCAGGCATTGCTGGAAAGAGCCCTGGTGCCTTCAGACAATGGAGTAGCCCTACATGAGTGATTTCTTCTCTGTGTTAATGTTGCCCAGGTGGCAGCTTCTGAAAGTGCTACCTTACCCATGAGCTCTCGAATGAAGTGTGTCCCAACTCAAGTTACATTAAGACACATTTAAGGCCAGCCTTGGGATTTTGTGTATCAATCAATCACACATACAGCCTCTGAGGTTCTGGTCAAACAAACACAGCATCCCAAATACTTCCTTGTGTCCCAGTGGATGCCCTAAACTAGTCTTAATTTCTTTGGGTAAAAACTTTTATTGATTTAGCTAAGTTCAATGGTCACCTTCTAAAATAACACTTTTAGCCTACCAGGTCAGCCTAAAATTAGCCTGTTTCTTAACCTCTCTTTTCTTACAGAATTGTGGAGATGGAAGTAGTCCTAGACATCAGTCCCAGTTCAACCCTGTCACTGTAAAAATGAGGACATGAGCTGACATGGTTTACCTGATATCACAGGAGCAGTTGGTGGCCAAGCCAGCACCATGCCTGTGGCTCTTTATTCCCTCTCCAAAGCTCTTTCTGCTGTGAATGTCTTGGCTTTAGTGTAAATAAATTTAATGAGGCATTTCCTAGGAGCAGAGAGAAGGAGATGGCAAGTAAGTGGGTATTGGATTCCTGAAGTAGGTAGAGAGGCACAGAGAGAAAATGAGTAGACCCAATTCACAAATTTTGCCTTGGGCTAGACCTTTATACATTTAATATATGATGATAATAATAATAGATCCACTCAGTCATTCTTTTCTTCCAAGGGACAAAATTTGCCTGCTCTTTTCAATGGTCAGATAGGAATGATACACATGGGTGATAACATTCCATATACATTTTGCCCTTGATGTCCCAGGGTGCACCTTCCTTAAGGGTTGTAATTCTTTAACTGACTTCTAGTCTACTTCTGGTTCTCACACCAATGACTTGCACCCAAGAGTGTATATCTGTTATAATTGCTACCTAAAGAGAATAAGAATTACAGATAAGTAATTTTCTTTTTCTAATCTAACCCCCTGGAGGCATTTTAGCAGCTAATATGGGTGATGACAGGCATTTCTGCTATAATTTATACAATTTCATTTTTCTTAATCATGGGTTTTAGTTCTCTTACATCACCTGCTTGGAATGGAAGCATTTTTTTGCTGCTGCTTTTACATTTATAGTACCTTTTTGCAGTGTTTAAAATGTCTACACAAGGATGAGAAATTCAGATTAGCATCTTCTCCAAAACACTTTCTTTTGATTGCCTGCAGATCCTCTTAAAACAAGGTATAAAGCATGCTCTTCAAAAACTTAATAAGTGAACCTTGACAGCTATTTGCCTTGGTAGGGAAAAGTCTTGATTAAGAATGAATACTTAAAATAAATTGTATGGTACAACGTTGAAAAAAGTTTAGAGGATGCTTAGAGATGGGTTTGTGTAACTCAGTTTTTTGTGTGTTTGCTCTTATAACTAACACAATCCCTGATACATGAATAGATGTCAGTAAATATTGGTGATTGACATTAAATATAACTCAGAGGTCATCAAATTAATACAGTATTCTGATCACATCATTAACTTCCCCCATCCACTCCTTCAAAGGTAACTTAGTGTAGCCAGTCCTAAAGAATCCAGATGGCCCTAGTCAAGAGCATCCAGATGTTCTGATACAGTCCAGAACCACCTGAGAATTAGAACCATGTTGGCAGCACCATTGATGACATGATATCAGTTTAGTGAGTCAGGAAATGTGTTTTATGAAATTCAATTCAGTGGTACAGAATGGTATGAAATACAGTGTGTCTTCTAGAGTAAGAAAAAGAACTATTTTGTAAAATTCTTTATTTCCTTATGTACAATGGGACTGGGTTATGCTGTGAAATGTATTTCTTCCTATGATCCAAAATAAGTTCGAAAGCCACTGTAATAGACTGAATGGAACTCCCAAAATGATACACTCATGTTCTAAGCTCTGGATTCTATGAATGTGACCTTATTTGGAAAAAGAATCCTTTGCCTATGTAATTAAGGTAAAGATCTCAAGATGATGAGATCATCCTAAACTATCTGGTGCACCCTAAATCTGATAACAAATGTCCTTACAAGAGAAAGGTAAGGGGAGATTTAGGACAGACAGAAGAGGGGGAGGCAATGTGACCACAGAGGCAGTGGTTGGAGTGATGTGAACACAAGCCAAGGGACATCTGGAGGCAGAACATGCAAAGAAGAATTTACCCTTGGAGCCTTGGAAAGGAGTACAGTCCTGCAGACACCTTGATTTTGAACTTCTGGTCTCCAGAAATGATAGGATAAGTTTCTGTTAAGCTATCCAGTTTTTGGTAATTTGCTATAGCAGCAACAAGAAACCAATACAGTCCTGAGATAAAAAAGCCAACACTCTGGTGTTTTCAATAACTCCAGAATCTGCCTTGTTCCCTCCAAGTCTCCACCACAATGCCAGTGCTACCCAAAGAAAGAAATTCATTGGAGTCCAGAGTATACCAACATTCTTGAAAAGCCATGGTCTCCTGTGAGAAATCCAAATGCTCAAAGACCCACCGTCTGATACAGCCCCGGGGAAAGAGAAAGAACTCCACACACTCATTCACTCACAGTTACCACAGCAAAATAAAGATTGTCCTTAGCCTATTCCCTTCTGACAAGGAAATGTCAGAATCTGTCTGTGCAGTAGGCATTTTGTTTAATTTCCTGGATAAGAACTTATAATAATAGCTATGCTTTTTCAAACTTAAAGAAAACACCAGTTTAGACTTCTCCCTAGTCACCGGGGCTAGTCAAAAGAAAGGAACTTGGAGAGGCTGGGGATGTGCTTAGTGGTAGTACATTTGGGTTCAGTCTCTAGCACTGCAAAAAAAATAAAATAAAGGAGTAGGCAAGAGTAAGGAAAGATTCTCATTTAACAGCAACACAGACTGGTGGAGTGGCTCAAGTGGTAGATTGCCTGCCTAGCAAGTGTGAGGCCTTGAGTTCAAACCCCAGCCCTGCCAAACACATATGCACACACACACACACACACACACACACACACTTACTTCTGAATTCTCTCTGTATTCTTTCCCAGACTGGCCTAAAGAATCAGTGTCTAGGGATGTCCACACATGAATCACTGTAGGGCATACTGCACATTGCTCATTTCACACATGGACCTTCAGCAACTGTAAGTTATCCAAGAAGATCCTTGAATGAGAGCATAATAAAATGAAATTATAGGTGCATGTAACAAATCCATTGCACTATTTGTGTCAGCAATAATTACTGATAAAAACTGCAAAGCGCCTACCATCACTTAAAATAACCGGTTTCCTTCGTCTTCTCCAGTTTTCCAGGAGGACTGTGTGTGTCATCACAAGTAAACAGCATCCATGTAAGAAGCACACTCCTAACATCCCAGATCTCATTGTTCATTTTCCATCTTGAGGTGAAAGATTCTGCATTAGTGTTAGAAGACTACGTACAGAGTATAATGCTTTGTACATAGATAGTAGTCACTCAGTAAATACAGCAAACCCAGTTGAATTGAGAAGGCAGTGCAAACCAGATGTGGGGACTATCATCAAGGGGGAAAACAGAAGTGCAGATGACCCAACAACTAGCTCTCTGCATTTCTGACCAGTACACCCTTTTTTGTTTAGAGAAAGAGAGAGAAGAGGGAGGGAGGATGAAATGAAAAGGAAGAGAAGGAGGAAGGAAGGGAGGGAGGGAGAGAGGGAGGGAGAGAAGGAGGGAGGGAGGGAAGAAGGAAGACTCTAGTGACAAGTGGGAGAGGAAGGGAGGGAAGGAGAGAAGGAAGGAGATCAAGACAAACAAGACTTTCAAACTGCCTCAGTCCCCGATAATACTAAGTAGCT
Organism: Castor canadensis; assembly: GCF_047511655.1. Taxonomy (NCBI): domain Eukaryota; kingdom Metazoa; phylum Chordata; class Mammalia; order Rodentia; family Castoridae; genus Castor; species Castor canadensis. The sequence continues at coordinate 46,446,544 of NC_133393.1, forward strand.
TGAAGTTCAAAGTCTCTTACCAGCTGTAATCCTTTGATCCGCAACAAGCCACAACAAATTGAAACTCAGTAGAGACTCTCAGGTCTTACAAAGACAACCAGTGACTTGTGTACATTAGAGTGGTCATAAAAGATGACATGAGAAACCCTTAGTGAAAGAAGACAGAGGAGAGATAACTGGAAACCATCAAGGAACCCATGGAGTGGGTGGAGAGATAGGCATTCACTAGGGTCTGAGCAGTCAGGGCAAGGCTATCCTCACAGGTGGCAGAATTGGGCGGAGCTCTTTACTTATTATTTATTGCAGTGCTGGGGATCAAACCCAGGGCATCCTGAACGCTAAGCACACATTTTGATACTGAGCTACACTCCCGTCCCCCTGGAGCCACTTTTTAAATCAAAAAACTTCTGACCTTTAGGCAAATATTAAGAGGTAGTGCAAAGTTATGAAAACAGACCTGGATTTGAAGATCACCTGCCCTTGGTTAACTCTGTAACCTTGAATAAGCAACAACTTGTCTAAGCCTCAGTTTTTCTATTCTGTGAAAATAAGACAGTACCAACCTCTGGTTGTTTTAATTATTCATTAAGCCATTGTCTGTTAACATGATCACACAGTCATTGACACCACACTCAATAACCTTTTATGATTTTGTAAGTGCAAGCTTTTTCTCAGCTACTCAGGGTTTGCCTTAACCTCGTTGCATGTAGGAAAAGGTGTATTATTAAGTTAAATTTTTCTCAGACACAAATCAGCAAGTGGCTTTTGTGAGGATAAAACTGATTATCCATGTTTCTTCCAGCCCAGCCTGCAGGCTGCTGCCAGTTTCCTGAGCACAAAGGTCCAATGCCTCCACGTTGGCTCAGAGGCTTCTCACCCCATTTCCCTAGGATTTCATTCAAGGCCTCAGGGCAGACTGAAAAAGTTTGTACGATGGAGTCAATTGGGCCTGAATATAAATACTGGTCCTGCCACTTAATAAGAGGTGACTGACCTCTAACAAGTCCTTTTTTCTATACCTAGTTTCTCCATCTATATAAAGAGTAAATAACACTTACTTATGGACAGCTGTCTTAGGAATGGAAAGCTACAGTTTTCTCAAAAGCTATCTGGCAAGGAGAGGTGGCATATGTCTGTAATCTTATCTACTAGAAAGGTGGAGATTGGGGGGACTGCAGTTCAAGGCCAGTCTGGGAAAAAAGTTAGATCCCCTTCTCAACAAACGATCTGGGAGTGGTTATACATACGTGTAATCTCAGTTATTTGGGAGGTACAGGTAGGAGGATCTTGATGCAAGGCTAGACCCAGGCAAAAATGTGAGAGCCTATCCAAAAAATAACTGAAGCAAAAAGGGCTGGGAGAATAGCTCAAGTGGGAGAGCACCTGCCTAGCTAGTGCAAGGCCCTGAAGTCAAACCCCAGTACCACCAAAAATTTAAAAAAAAAAAAATTAAGAAGCAGTCATCAGTGAAGGACACTGGTCTCTGGCACAACTAACTCCATTTTGTCCCGCTCTGTCTCTTTTTTGTCTCTTTAACTTTGTCATCCTGAATCTGACTCACCTGCAATCACCTTGGATTCCAGGCACAACAGGACGGATCAATAAACATCTTTATGACAAATAGAATCTACCCCCAAGCAACAGCAGCCTCATAGGACAGATCATGCCCGAAAGAGGAAAATTACCCATGATGAGGAGGCTGTACCCTGGAGCAGGAGTAATCATCTCATGGTGACCAAACTGTTCCCCTCAAGTGATGACAGCAATGACACCTTCTTCAGAACCCCAACAACCAGAGCAAAAATAAAGACCATCAGACCAAGACCACCTACTCCCTATCCCCCTCCTTTGTCTCTCTTTTCTATAAAATCTCAGAGTTCCTGAGCCCCTTAAGGTGAATTTGGGGGTCATTGAACCCCTTTATCATCTTCCAATATGACCGGGTACTTCAATACCTGGTACAAGGTAAACTCTCAATACATAGGCTTTTCCAGCCTATTCCAAACCTCCCGTCCTCCCATCCCACCTTCCCCCTCAAACTGAGGGCCCCCTGCAGTGCCCTTGTCACCTCTCCTTGACTTTGTTTGCACTGTGCCTTTTTTCCCACCCCTAAGCACCCAAATCCTAGCCATTCTTCAAGACGCCAGTTGTATGCCAGCTTTCCTACCTCCCTTCCCTTGTGCCCAGCAGAAATAGCTCTCCTCTGTCTGGACTTCCTAGACCTTTGTCCTTGACCTTCATTCACATTGTGTCTGACATTTTTTAACTCCCAGTCCCTCATCCCCCAAAGAGTAAATCCCCTAAGGCCACAGTCTCCATCTGCAACTTCTTTCATAACTAGTGCCTCACAAGGCTGACACACCTCACATGCTTGAAAAATATGTGTTGAATGAATTAATCAATAGTAAGTTATACAGATTTAAAGAAAAATTTATATGAACTATCTATGCTCAATTAACAAATTAGGAATTTAGATGAACTCTCTCACACTACACCAGAAATTTTTACTTTATATAGGTAAATAAAAGAATCCACACGTTTATGAGCAAGTTTGAGAAGGTTTTTCATGTCTGCCTTCAATATTCCAAACATTTCACGGCCCCTCATTTCCTGTAAAATGCAAGTGAATTTAATTTTACTACTATAGAGCATTTGACAGCTCTGGGGCTTTGTGTATGAGAAATCAAAGTAATCGGTTGTTTCATTAATTTGATGGTGGAAAATGTGTCAGAAAATCACCTGTCTGTACACTCTAGTGAATTGACTAAATTTTTTTTTCTCTAGTAATTTGTTTGGAGTCATATAAATGATACACCAAACATAAGTACTTACCTAGTTTCCTGAAATTCATCTCTATGAATCCTTTAAATTTTAACTATCCAAAAATCTCTAACACATAAAAAAACTAATTAAGGCAAATTTTCAAGTTGTGAATGGAAAACAATATTCCTCCTTTTAAGTACCCAAGCATCACTGGGGCGGTGGTACACAACTGTAATCTCAGGTGGGAGGTGGATGTAGGAGGATCCCAGGGCAAAAGCAGGAGAAACCACCTGAAAGATAAACTAAAGCAAAAAGAGCTAGGGGTGTGGCCCAAGACGTAGAGTGCTTGCCTAGCATTCAGGATGATTCACACATCCCTGACACAGGCAGAGCATCACAATAGAGATGAGAACTATCAACCTGAACTTTAACCCTATCTTGTTCCTTTAACACACCCTTGTACCCAGCAGCCTCTCTCTTAAAAGCCAAGCCATCAACTTTTAACATTGTGTAAGAATTTTATGAAAACTGAGCTTTTTAAATACACACTATTTTAAAAGAAAAAGAGTTTTATTGATAAATGTCTATGAATTAATATGTTTACCAATACTATTCTCTGGGGTGATAAAAAACACCCAGTCTCTCTTCAGAGGTAAAAATATTTTCTGCTAAACTCATTTGATGACAATGTGGTAGAATTCTGGACGTCATGACCTCAGATTAGACGACACACTTTTATTAAGTCCAGTCCTTTCACCTGGCCCTTATCATTCACTATTGTTAAATGATGAAAAAAGAAAGTGACAACAGCAAGATGTTAGATATGAAGTGTCAGGCCCTCATTCCTCCATGGAAACATAAAAAAAAATAATAATAAAGCACAAGAACAACTAGAGACTAGCAAAAATCGTTTTATAAGATCTCTGGAAACCAAAGGTTTAAGCAAATTTCCAATCATGAAAAAAGCACATTCAATCAATTTAATTGTGCATCCATAGATGAATGGATAAAGACCATGTGTTTTATATATAGATGATGGATTGTTATTCAGCCACAAAAAGAATATAATTCTGTCATTTGTAGCAACATGGGTGGAATTGAGGGACATTATGCTAAGTAAAATTAGCCAGGCACAGAAAAATAAGCACCCCATGTTTTCACCTCATATGTGGAAGCTACAGAAGATGACTTCAAAAGTTGAGAACAGAACAGTAGCTATCAAAGTCTGGGAAGGGGTGCAAGCAAGGGAGGAATAGAGAAAGGATGGTTAATCAGTACAGGGGTACAATTGGATCTTAAGACCAATGACTAAATAGGACAGAAGGGTAACTATGATTGACAATAATTAATTAATTAAATTTTCAAAATCACTTGTAGAGAGGATTTTGAATGTTCCCAACATGTTCAAAAAAGAAATGATAAATGTCTGAAGTGATAGACATGCCAATTTACCTTATGTATATGTATATATGTATCCATTATATATTATATACATGTATTAAAATGACACACAGTGTATTATAAATATAAGCAAATATTATATGTCAATTTAAAACTAAACTGTAGTTTTAAAAACTGATGAACCACCCATTGTTAAATTCAGAAAAGAAAAAGTCACATTCAAAACTATAGAGAATTGGTGCTATTTTTACTCTCACTTGTTCTGTCCCCTTCTCCACCAGTATAACAGAGTCAGTAGGAGTGGCCAGATTCCCAGTTCCCTGTAGGACCAGAAGGAGCAGAGATCTTATCTACAACATTCTAAACTGTCTGTGTGCCTCCCAAAGGACTGATTTCTGTCTCACCTGAACCAGAGTTCAAACAGGGAATGGCCACACAGCTCATCCATTGGCTAGCAGAAGAGTAGAAGACAATGGTGGGTACCTGGAGTATGAAATTACCAACAACAGAATACAGTGGTACAACCAAGGCCCAAGGAAGAAGTCAGGGTGAGACTCTTTAAAAATGAAGATATTTAAAAACAGCTATGCAGATGGGGTGAATTTTTTTTAAAATCACACACACAAGCCAGCAAAATACATGCCTGGGAAACCTTTAGAAGTCTTTAAGACTTCACCCATGACTTACCCCAAGGCTTAGAACACACTTAGGGAAAGTCTTTCACACCAGTCTACAAAAACTGAGAGGTGGTTGGCTTTTTTTTTAAACACAACTTTAAATGAAAGACATACAAAAATAGAAAAACATGGCCCATTCAAGGGAGCAAAATAAATACCCAGGAAATATCCCTGAAGAAACATAAGTATTAGACTTACTAGAAGAAAATGTTAAAACTATCTTAAATATACTCAAATGGCTAAAGAGAACCATGGTCAAAAACTAAAGGAAATAAGAGAAATGGTACATGACCAAAATGAGAATATCAAAAGAGACAGAAATTGTTCCCTTAAAATCCCAGAGCTAAAAAATATAATAAATAAGTTGAAAAATTTACTAGAGAAGTTCAGAAGAGACTCAAACAGGCAGATGAATCAGCAAACTTGAAGATAAATTATTTGAAATTATCAATTCTGAGGATCAGAAAGAAAAAAGAGGGAAAAAAAGTGAGCAGGGTCAAGGGAAGTTATGGAACACCATCAAGAGAACAAGTATGGAAATCCAAAAAAAGAAAAGAGAAACAGATTGAGATATTATTTGAAGAAGTAATGGCTAAAAATTTCCCAAATGTTAGGAAAGACATAGATCTATAGGCCCAAGAAACTCAGCAAAGTCCAAGTAGGATAAACCCAAAGAGACTCAGACAAGATACTTTCTAACTAAACTGCAGTTATTTAGAGGCAATGATGGAATCTTGAAAGCAGAGCAAAAAGTGACTCATCATGTCTAGGAGACCTCCAATGAGATCATTAGCAGATTTCCCAGCACAAACCCTATATGACAGAAGTCAGTGGGATGACACATTTAAAGTGCATAGATGGGGACATGTAAACTGAAAATTCTATACCGTATCTGGCAAAACTGTCATTCATAAGTGAAGGGAATCCCAAGACATTCACACACAAACAAAATTTGAGGGGGTCCATTACCATTGGACCTCCCCTATAAGAAGTGCTAAAGGGAGTCCTTCAAGTTTAAACAAAAGGACCAAATATAAAGTTTCCTGGGAAAAAGAAATACGAGAACAATTATAAAAACATTTTACATTATTTTAATGTTATAAATACACTTTTTATTTTCTACAGAATTCAATAGATAAATGCATAAAGTAATTATAAATCTATGTTAAAGGGTACATGATATATAAAGATGTAATTTTTGACATCAATATCATAAAATGAGTGGATGGGGCTGTAACCAGCTAGTTTTTATGCAAATTAAGTTATGTTGGCTTCAATTTAAAATAGGTTATTATAACTTTAGAAGTTGTATGTAACCTCTATGGGAACAACATACAAGATATCTAAAGAACATATACAAAAGGTAATGAAAAAGGAAATCAAAATTAATCACTAAAAAATTCAGCTAAACACTGAAACAGGCAGTAAATGAGGAAATGAGAGGGAGGCTATAAAACACAGAAAATAATAACAAAATGACTAGAGGACATTCTTCCATAGTACTTTAAGTATAAATTGATTAAAGCCTCCAACAAAAAGACATAAATTAGCCAAATGGATTTTAAAGTCATAGGTTCCAACTATACATTCTCTAAAAGAGATTTCTCATACATCCCAAGACATGCACAGATTAAAACTGAAAGGATAAAAAAGACATTTCATGCAAATGGTAACCAAAGGAAAATAGGAGTGGGTACCCTAATATAAGGCAAAATAGGCTTTTAGGCAAAAATTGCTACAAGGGACAAAGAATGACATTCAATAATAATGAAAAAATCAATTAACCAAGAATATATATCAATTATAAACATTTATCTGCTAATCACCAGAGCCTCAAAATACATGAAAAAAATCAATAGATTTAAAGGAGAGATAGCTCTACTAAAATAGTAGGAGACTTTGATAGCCTACTTTCAGTAATAAACAGAAAAGCAGATAGAAGATCAATAAGGAAATATATCACTCAAGCAACACCAGCTGGACCTAACATATGTAGAACTCTCCATGCAATGACAGCAGAATACATGTTTTGTTCAAGGACAATTGGGGGATTCTTCAAGATAGGCCATACTTTATAGTATAAACATGTCTTCAAAAGCTTAAAAAATTGGAATCATAAAAAATGTCTTTATAAATCAAAATTGAATAACACTGGAAATCAATACTAGAAAAAAAACAAAATTTCACAAATATGTAGGGGAAAAATCATACGATTAAACAACCAATGAGTCAAAGGAGAAATTGCAAGGGAAATTAAGAAGTACCTTGAGATCAATGACAATGAAAACACAACATACCAAATTCATAGGATACAGTACAACAGCACTAAGAGGAGAGTTATAGTTAGAGATACCTACAGCAAAAAAAAAGAGCTCAAATTGACAACCTAACTTTACATCTTATAAGCTAAAAGTGAGGAACAAACTAAATACAAAACCTGCATTAGGAAGTAAATAATAAAAATTAGAATACAAAATACAGAATAGAAAAACAAGAAAGATAACAAAACCAAGAGTTGATTCTTTAAGAGATCAATGAACTTGACAAAAATTTACCTAGACTGACTAAAACTGAGACTTGAATCCCAAGTTACTAAAATCAGAAATGAAAACAAGACATTGCTGCTGATTTTTCAGAAATAAAAAATATTGTAAGAGTGCTATGGATGATTGCCCATAAATTGAACAAAGTAAATAAAGTGAAAAAATTCTGAAAACAACATCCTACCAAGACTAAATTCTGAAGAAATAAAAAAGCCTGAACAGACTTACTACCAGTGAGGAGATTGAATCAGTGACCAAAAACTACCCCACAAAGGAAAACCCAGGGTCAAATGGCTTTGTTAGAAACTTCTACCAAATATTTAAAGAATTAACACCAAATCCTGCTCAAACATTTCAAAAAATTGAATTGAAAGGAACACTTTCAAACTCATTTATGACACCAGCATTACCCTGATACCAAAGCCAGACAAATACATTACAAGAAAATACAGACAAATATTTCTAATGAATATTGATGTGAACATCTTCAACAAAATATTAGCAAGTAGAATTCAAGAATGAAATTGATTTAGGGGAAAAAAGAAAAAAGAAACCTAGTAACCATTACCAGTCATTTTCCATTCCCCTTCCTTACAATCCCTAGAAACCAATATGCCTTATGTCTGTATATTTCATATAAATATACTCATATAAAGACAAAGAATACATTGGAAAGATCAAGTGGGACTTATTCTTGCAATGCATACAAATATCAGTCTATGTGCAGCCAGGCATGGTGGCAGAAACCTATAATCTCAGCACTTGGGAGGCCTTGGCAGGAGAATTTCAAGTTCAAGGCCAGCCTTGGCTACATAATGAGATCTACAACCAAAAAAATGAAGGAAAGAAAAAAGAAACTCAATCAATGTAAAGAGTGTGTAGGGAGTGGATTATGAGAAACCTATGAGAACTTGACTTAAGCAATAATTATTGTCCAATAATTGGCAAGCTGAGTTTGAAATGGCCCCAGCCTCAGAAGAGTGCAAAATGCAGCACAGCTGCTTTTCCTGTTTTTTACATTCAGAGAAAAAAGTAGGAATGCAGGTTTCTCTTGTTACAATGTCACACCCCTCCCTGAGAACTGTTGCTCTACCTTCTTGTTTACCACTGGGTATAAAAGACTCCCTGAATGAGGATATGAGGTTTTTTGATGGGGAATTGACAGAAGGTTTTTGATGGGTTTTTTTTTATGGTTGATTGATTGGTGGGTGGCTTGTGAGAATGACACTGCTGCTTCTGAGTTATGCTAGAGATTAGAGGAAACATGGGACAGTGCAAGTCAGAGCACAGAGACTTTATAAGAAAGTTAAAGAGAGAACATGGGACAGTGCAAGTCTGGGAGCCAAGACTTTAAGAAAGATTAAAGGGAACATGGAACAATGTGAGTCTAAGGAAAGAGACTTTAAAGAATAGAAAAGAAGCAAGGTTTTAAAGAAAGACTTTAGACGCAAGGCCTTAAAGAATAAAGAAGAAAAGAAGCAAAGTAAATTAAGAGAATAATAGAGAAAAGAAGTAACGAGGCTGTTAAGTGTCTCCATCTGAGCACCCAACACACCTGACCCCAGCTTTGCGCATGTTTGTCTATTGTTTGTCCTTTCTGCATCTCCAGTTGCTCCCAGTTAGGTCAGTAGCACAAGAGCTCGCAAGAAAGCTTGCTACAAGAATGAACAGGGTAAAAAACATAGATAGTCTCAAATGATACAGCATAAACACTTGACAAAAGACATCCTTTGAAGTTAAGAACATTCAACAAACTGGGAACAGAGGGAATCTATCTCAACATAACAAAGGCCAAATATGAAAAGCCCACAACCTCAAACTCAATGGTGAGTTTTTCCTCTAAGATGAAGATTAAGACAAGGATACCTGCTCTCACCACTTCTATTCAGCATGGTCCCAGAAGTACTAACCAGAGCAAATAGGCCAAAAAGAAGAGAAAAAAGGAAGGAAGGAAGGAAAGTAAGGAGGGAGGGATGGAGGGAGGAAAGGAACAGGAAGAAAGCAATTAAAATTGGACATTAAAAAATAAAAATTATCTGTTTTTAGACACTATGATCATTTATGTAGGAGAGTCTAAAGAGCCCCCCAAAAAATCTCTTAGAAGCAATAAGTGAGTTCAGCAAAGTTGCAAGATACAAAATCAACAAAAATCAGCTGATTTATTTACCATAGCACCAAAAGAATAAAATATTAGGAATAAACTTAAGCAAGGAGGTTGACAAAAATTCTTTGCTTGACCTGTTTGGCCAGTGGGCAGCCACCCCATGGCGATCAGGGACTCTCTGCTCACTTTCCACTCCATCCCCTCCTTCCCTTCATGGTTACCACGGCAACTCCTGTGCGCAGCAATTAGAGGCTTCATGATTACCATGGCAACTCCTGCTGGCAGGCAATGGGTCCTGACCTATCCTACAGATCCATATTACCCCAAGCTCCTCCTCACCAAACCTCGACCTATCCCGATGCCCCATAATATCTTAAGCTTTTGACTTCACCCAGGCTATAAAAAAACTGGGCTGCTCTGCTCTTTGGGGACGGTAAACCTCGCCGGAGAGCGCACTCTCAATAAAGCCTGCTTAAAGCCTGCTTGCTTTGTTATTTGCCTCCAATTTGGCCTTCCCATCAGCGTCAACCTAACATGACCAAACATTGTTCAAACTTGTCCTAGACCTATCTTTGTACTTTCTTGTAAAATCAAGTTTTATCAAGAACTTTTCTAAGTCAATTTAACAAGAACGCCCTCATCCTCAAAATGTGATTGCAATCAATATCCAATCAGGTTCATACTTCCACCATTCCCCATCCTGGCCTATCACCAGCAAGAATCCTATTAGGTTATTTTAACTAAAATTCCCCTTACCCCTATATTATTTCTTAGTAGTTTTTCATCCACTGTCCTCCTCCCCAGCCTTGGCTATAAACTCCCACTTGTTCATGCTGTATTCAAAGTAGAGCCCAGTCTCTCTTCCACAACACAAAACTTGCATTGTCCCTATGCTTATTTCAATGGTTCTGAATAAAGCTTTCCTTACCAGGTCTTTACAGCCATCATTGAGTAATTTTTCATTAATAATGCATAGTTAATTATGGAACAGTGACCTGTATTCATGGGCCCAAAGTCTTAATATTTTTAAATGACTTTACTACTCAAAGCAATTCCCAATGATGTTTTATGCAGAAATAGAAATTTCCATTCTAAAATTCATATACAATTTCAAGTGTAAGCCATTTACCGGTGGAACCTGGGTGACTGAAGCCATAAAATATGAGGGGACTACTGAGTCCTGCTCAATAGCCACTTTAATGAAGTATACTTTGCTTTTTATAAACTCCTTTTACACAGAGAGCATTTGGTCAGAAAAAGCATGCCAAGTATTACATGTGAAGGTTACATTAGTACAGGGAAGCACAGTTAAAATTAACTCTTTGTTATGTCCCCTTTAAAATGGGAACAGAGAAGGAGGAGAAGCACACCATCAGCATAACTTTCTTATTTACATCTGAAGGACACGAAGTCATCTGGGAACCTTGAATACTGTTTTTCTAGATGTCTGTCTTTCTCACAAGGCCAGATACCAACTCACACAGGCAAGGTCCCACTGCTGGCTCCGACAGCAGTTGATCTCTCAACAGCTAAAGCAATCTTAAAAAGGAAAAACAAAGGTATGAGCCCCATGCTTCCTAATTTCAAAACTTACTACAAAGTTGCAATAATCCTCTTTGAAATTTTCATTTCTCCAAAGAAAATATAACATAGCCGATAAACACAGAAGATGCTCAATAGTCATAAGGTAAATACCAACCAAATCACAGAGCTAAACCACTTTCTACCCATTGTGATGGTTGTCAAAGAATAAAAAGAGAATAAGAATAAGGAGGAGGTGAAAGTGTTGGTAAGAATGTGGAGAAATTGGAACCCTGTGCCCCACTGGTAGAAATGTAAAATGGTCTCGCCACTGTGGAAAAAGTTACAGTGGTTTCTCAAAAAATCAAAAATAACTTATCATATGATCCAGCCATCTCAATTTTGGGTCTATGACTCAAAAAATTGAGAGTGGGGACTCAAGCAAATATTTGTATAGTCATGCTCACAGAAGCATTAGTCACACAAAAGAGACACAAATGACTACTGACAGATGAATAGGGGGATGAATTAAAATGTGAAATATATATATATTCATAGAATATAATATGGTTCAGTGTTCAAAAGGAAGGAAATCCTGTCACATGATAAAATATGGGTGAGCCTTGAGGTCATTATGCAAAGTGAAATCAACCTGTCATTAAAGGACAAATACTGCATGACTCTACTTACCTAAAGTACCTAGAATAGTCAAATTCATAGAGACAGAAAGTAGAATTGTGATGGCCAGAGTTTGGGAAGAAAACCACATGTGAAGTTAGTGTTTAAGGGGTGAAGATTTTCAGTTTGGGAAGATGAGAAAGTTCTAGAGTTGGATGGTGGTGATAGCTGTACAACAACTGACCATCCTTAATATCACTGAGCTGTACACTTAAATAGCTAAAATAAGAAAAACTATTAAAGAAAAGTGAATTCAAAATATCTAAATCCTCTATCAAATGTAAAAATACTTCTTCTGGAAGAAAGTTTGTGTCATACAAACCTACAGCCAACATTATACTTAACGGAGAAAAACTGAAACCATTCCCTCTAAAATCAGGAACCAGACAAGGATACCCACCATCTCCACTCCTATTCAACATAGTACTGGAATTCCTAGCCAGAGCAATTAGGCAAGAAGAAGGAATAAAAGGAATACAAATAGGTAAAGAAACTGTCAAAATATCCCTATTTGCAGACGACATGATCCTATACCTTAAAGACCCAAAAAACTCTACTCAGAAGCTTCTAGACATCATCAATAGCTATAGCAAGGTAGCAGGATATAAAATCAACATAGAAAAATCATTAGCATTCCTATACACTAACAATGAGCAAACTGAAAAAGAATGTATGAAAACAATTCCATTTACAATAGCCTCAAAAAAAATCAAATACCTAGGTGTAAACCTAACAAAAGATGTGAAAGACCTCTACAAGGAAAACTATACACTTCTGAAGAAAGAGATTGAGGAAGACTATAGAAAGTGGAGAGATCTCCCATGCTCATGGATTGGTAGAATCAACATAGTAAAAATGTCAATACTCCCAAAAGTAATCTACATGTTTAATGCAATTCCCATCAAAATTCCAATGACATTCATTAAAGAGATGGAAAAATCTACTGTTAAATTTATATGGAAACACAAGAGGCCATGAATAGCCAAGGCAATATTCAGTCAAAAGAACAATGCTGGAGGTATCACAATACCTGACTTCAAACTATATTACAAAGCAATAACAATAAAAACAGCATGGTACTGGCACAAAAACAGACATGAAGACCAGTGGAACAGAATAGAGGATCCAGATATGAAGCCACACAACTATAACCAACTTGTCTTTGACAAAGGAGCTAAAAATATACGATGGCAAAATAGCAGCCTCTTCAACAAAAACTGCTGGGAAAACTGGTTAGCAGTCTGCAAAAAACTGAAACTAGATCCATGTATATCACCCTATACCAAGATTAACTCAAAATGGATCAAGGATCTTAATATCAGACCCCAAACTCTTAAGTTGATACAGGAAAGAGTAGGAAATACTCTGGAGTTAGTAGGTATAGGTAAGAACTTTCTCAATGAAACCCCAGCAGCATAGCAACTAAGAGATAGCATAGATAAATGGGACCTCATAAAACTAAAAAGCTTCTGTTCATCAAAAGAAATGGTCTCTAAACTGAAGAGAACACCCACAGAGTGGGAGAAAATATTTGCCAACTATACATCAGACAAAGGACTGATAACCAGAATATATAGGGAACTTAAAAAACTAAATTCTCCCAAAACTAATGAACCAATACAGAAATGGGCAAGTGAACTAAACAGAACTTTCTCAAAAGAAGAAATTCAAATGGCCAGAAAACACATGAAAAAATGCTCACCATCTCTAGCAATAAAGGAAATGTAAATTAAAACCACACTAAGATTCCACCTCACCCCTGTTAGAATAGCCATCATCAGCAACACCACCACCAACAGGTGTTGGCGAGGATGCGGGGAAAAAGGAACCCTCTTACACTGTTGGTAGGAATGTAGACTAGTACAACCACTCTGGAAAAATATTTGGAGGCTACTTAAAAAGCTAGACATCGATCTACCATTTGATCCAGCAATACCACTCTTGGGGATATACCCAAAAGACTGTGACACAGGTTACTCCAGAGGCACCTGCACACCCATGTTTATTGCAGCACTATTCACAATAGCCAAGTTATGGAAACAGCCAAGATGCCCCACCACTGACGAATGGATTAAGAAAATGTGGTATCTATACACAATGGAATTTTATGTAGCCATGAAGAAGAACGAAATGTTATCATTCGCTGGTAAATGGATGGAATTGGAGAACATCATTCTGAGTGAGGTTAGCCTGGCCCAAAAGACCAAAAATCGTATGTTCTCCCTCATATGTGGACATTAGATCAAGGGCAAATACAACAAGGGGATTGGACTTTGAGCACATGATAAAAGCGAGAGCACACAGGAAGGGGTGAGGATAGGTAAGACACCTAAAAACTAGCTAGCATTTGTTGCCCTTAATGCAGAGAAACTAAAGCAGATACCTTAAAAGCAACTGAGGCCAATAGGAAAAGGGGAACAGGTACTAGAGAAAAGGTTAGATCAAAAAGAATTAACCTAGAAGGTAACACACATACACAGGAAATTAATGTGAGTCAACTCCCTGTATAGCTATCCTTATCTCAACAGCAAAAACCCTTGTCCCTTCCTGTTATTGCTTATACTGTCTCTAAAACAAAATTAGAAATAAGGGCAAAATAGTTTCTGCTGGGTATTGAGGGGGTGGGGGGGAGAGGGAGGGGGCGGAGTGGGTGGTAAGGGAGGGGGTGGGGGCAGGGGGGAGAAATGAACCAAGTCTTGTATGCACATATGAATAATAAAAGAAAAAGGAAAAAAAATTTTAAAAAAGAAAGTTTGTGTCGTAAACATTAAATATTCCTTAAAAGATGAACATGCACATTGTTGCTTACACACAATGGTTGTACTGCTCCTGATGACTGAGAGTCAGTATCTCACTCTATTCAAACAGAAGCCATAGATCCATACTTTCTTCCTTTTTTTTCAAACATCTTTTATTAAGCCATTGACCTGAAGCTAGAGATTCTAAAACTTGAGAGTTAGATAGCTTTGAATTATTAAAATCAGAATGAATTTGCAGAATATTTACTAGATGGAATCATATCTTAAAGCACAAGAAGGAAACTAAGCTCTAAAACAAATTACAAGCCGCTCCATAAAGAAAAAATAGACTTAAGTTTTTAGACTGTGCCTGGGAAGGGTACCATGTGGGAGCTTAGGGATTATGGAACTGGTTTTCCTACAATTATGGTAGTGGGCATGAGTCTATATGTGTGTTAAAATTCATAGAACTGTGCACCAAAAAAGGAATCAACCATTTTTTTTCAATAACACAGATCTTTGTGTTTCATTTAATTAATTTGCATCTTTATTCATTTTCTCTCAGTCATAGAATTCACATCTTGGTCCTCATTTCAGAAAATGAGAGAATAGTCATTTTCAAGTGTTCAGTGAACACTCAGCAATACCTTTAAGCAGCTTAAAGTTAATCTGAATTAAATATGTGATATGATATTCCATTCTTGGTCTATCTTAGTTCCACTATTGCTCTCCTCCTAGCTTTGGAAGTGTGTGCCCAATAAATATTAACCACCAGGCACCAGCCAGCAGCTCTCTATTGCAGAATATGCCTCTTGTCAACTCTTACTAGGAAATAATCAGACGTACACTTAATATACTTGTAACAATAGCAAAGCACCCTCAGGATAGAATGTGAAAGTGTAAGTCAGAAATCACTGTTGCTTTATTTTGTATGCTGTCATTTACTGTCATATGATAAAGGCCAAAGAATCTTATTCCCTTCACTCCTGAGATTATAGTAGCTTGTTTTTTTTTTTCATGCAGATTCAGTATTTGAACAATGTTTAACTAAGCTTTCATTTAACCTGATGTCCTCATCTGGTCTCTCCATTGTCCATTTACAGTCTGAGCTCTCACCTGGAGAAAAGTGAATTCAACTCAAATCATCTTGCTGCTACAAAGTAATTTGTTTTGAGTGTCTGCCTGATATAAAACTGAAATACAGCATATATTATATATGAATATACTTATATCTATAACCTCCATTATATTCATTTTTAAGCTTATTTTAAGGGCTGAGGCTATAGCTCAAGAAGCAGAGTGTTTACATAGCAAAAACGAGGCCCTGGGTTTAATCCCCAATACCAAAAAAAGAACAAAATTTTTTAAAAATAAGCTTACTTTTAAAGTAAGTTACAAATAAAGATCTCCCTGATGGGTAACCTGATGTGTTATTTAGTTGTTGACAATTTCAAGCCAGGCCACACAGAACCAAGAGGAAAAAACAGATAATCCTGATCCTGTATTTAAGATGTTCATAGTGATGGTACACACCTTTAATCCCAGCACTCAGGAGGTTGAGACAGGAGGATCACAAGATCTAGGCCAGCCTGGGCTACCTAGTGAGATCCTATCTCAAAAGAAAAAGTAAATTAAAGTGTTCATATTTTCTTCATCATTGATTTTTCTGTTAATTTTAATGTCTTTAAATATTGCCCTAAAATGATACTTATCTTAATTACTGAGTGTTTGTCAGCCTTTGAGCTGTGTCTCACTCATCTTAGCCTAGTTCCAGATAGTATTACCAAAAATTTTAGTGGAAAATAATGTAATTTCCTTAGTAAAAATATCAATATATAAAGAAATATGATACAATAGAGACCTGTAAACTGATGTTTATCACAGCACTATTCACAACAGCCAAGCTTTGGAAACAGCCCAGGTGCCCTACAACTGATGACTGAATCAAGAAAATGTGGTATATATACACAATGGAGTTTTACTCAGCCCTAAGGAATGACGTGTGGTTTGAAGGTAAATGGATACAATTGGAGGACATCATGTTAAGTGAAGTAAGCCAGGCTCAGAAAGAGAAAGGCCACATGTTTTCTCTCATATGTTCAAGATAGATCCAAAAGATAAACATATACACAAAAACAAGCATAAACACATATAAACTGATAACAAAAAGTAAATAAAATTGCATAATTTGTCATGTAAAAAATAAATAAATAAAAATAAAGAAATATGACTTACTAATGCAGCCACTTCAAAATATATTTTGCCACCATATTAGTTCCTAGGTTTCCATAACAGAGTTCCACAAGCTGGGTGACTTAAAACAATGGCAAATTTACTGTTTCTCAGTTCTGGAAGAGTTCAAGATCAAGGGATCAACAAGGTCATACTGTCTCCAAAGGCTCTAGGGGAAATCCTGTCTCATCTCTTCACCTTCTGGTGGTGGCTGAGAATCTGGAACTGTTCAGCTTGTAGCTGCATCCCTCCAGTCTCTAACTCTGACCTCACAGGACCTCTTCCTGCTTCTCACATCATCATACAAACACAGCAGGCCTGTCACGTGACGATCCCACCCTACTCTGGCATGACCTCTTCTTGACTAATTACATCTGTGGTAAGCTCATGTCCAAATAAAAGCACATTACCAGCTACAAACAGGATGACATCATATCTGTTTAGGGAATACAGTCAAACCTGTAACAACAACCAGAACAGTTTATCATTCGTACGCTAATTTTTGGACTGCCTGCACATCAAATTGCATGTATGGATTTGTTTACGATGTGGCCCTGTTCTGGTGACAAATAAAGGGCTCACCGTCCACCTGATGACCACACACTGCCCTTTCACCTGACCAACACCCTCCCTCCAGGCCTCCTCCTGTTCACTTGATTCCCCTTTGCTTTTTCTGCTCCTTCTTGCTACCTACTACTGCCTGTTCTTTCACCCTGATCTTACCCACCTCACAGCTACTTATCTCCTTTCTCTTCCCAGTTTCACTTTGCTTGCCACACACCTCCAATTGACTCCCAGTAGGTGAAGATCATGTGGTCTAAATAGTCCATCATTCTTTGACCAGTTCCTTCCTGTCCTTACCCAATTCGTCTCAGATTCTTGTTCAATTCATCCCCCTAAACCTTGCTAAAGTTCGGCTATGGTTTGTATATGGCTGGAGTATGTCCCCCATATGATTATGTATTAGAAGCTTGGTCCTTAGCATGGTGAGGTTGGGAGGTGGAGGAACCTTTAAGAGGTGAGGCTTAGTGCAAGGTTATTGAGGATGCTGCCCTTGTCAGGAGTTGGTGCTGGTCTCATAGGATTAATTGTTCTTGTGACAGTTGGATTGTTTTAGAAGAGTATGTCTGACTTCTGAATCTCTCTGTGGCTTCCTGTCTCACCATGGGATCTCTCACGCAAGCTCTGACAATGCTATCTGCAATGAGGCTCTTACCAGAAGCCAAAGAAATGGACCTCCCTGATCTTGGATTTTACCCTCAAAAACTGAGAGCGAAATAAACATCTTTTCTTTATCAGTTATCCATTCTCAGATATATTGTTATAGTAATGGCAAATGGACTAATCAAGCCTGGTCATGGACCTCATGTAAAATGATGCCAGTGCATCACATCCACTTCCTACTGGCTCATTTCCCTCTGATGGGAAAAGTATCCAACCTAGCTAGGGTGAGCTGTCATTAGACTCAAGATCCCATACAGGTCTAGAGGTAAGCCAGAGAAGAGAGAGGACAAAGACAGAAAAAGCAGCATGTATCTACCCACTCCATACACTGGCTTTCTGCAGCTACCACCTTGGAGCAGTAAACCATTTGTTTAATCACTTTGCTTTTCCCTGACTGCCAGTAATGAAATGCTGCACTCTCTAAAATAATTTCCTGACTATTTGCTAAGATTCATCTCTGACATTTCATTAAATATGATCATTTAACTGTACAAGTACAAATGCATTTTTAATTTAGCTTACTGCAGATATTACAGATGTGGAGAAATGAATTCATATTGCTCTAGGACAAATATATCATTCACATATGCATGCCACAAAAGAACAAATTATTAAAAATTACTGAAACTTCCATGAAGATTTATATTTAACTTTTCCATTTTCAATCTCTATGTCATTGTGAAAACATATAGCATGTCACTTTGTCAGCCATGATTCTGTGAAGGATGTGTGGGTGGCTCCATAAGAATCTTGATAATAGCCATCACCTCTATCATTGACACCCTGTGTCATACTAAAAGAGATGGGGATTGAGTTTCAAGTATGAAGTTAACAGACTTATCACTAGACAATGGTTTATTTCCTCCTCTGCAAAAGAAAACAGCAACCGTGTCTTCTATCCTGTGTACTCTAAACTCAACTGTAATTTATGCTAACATTTTAATAGAAAAGTATTCAAAATGTAAACCAGCATTCTTGGTCCACACTGTCATTGGATTCAAAACTGATATGAAATAAAAAAACTTACAAGTTACACACTAACAAGTATTATCTCATAGGCTGTCAGGTGTTTCCACAGAATGCACTTTCATTACACAGAAAGAAAACAACTTGTTTTCAAAAATCTTTACGGTATATTTTAGACAGAGGATCAAAGCAAAATAATAGGCCAATTACGTTGGAGAAAATTTATTCCAAGTGAGGAAGTAAGAAACTCATTATTTCCAAGTATCAAAAAAGCTAAAAGATGACCAGATGTGATGGCACATGACTGTAATATCATCTACTTGGGAGGCAGAGACAGGAAGATCATGGTCCCAGGGTAACCCAGGCAAAAGTGTGAGTCACTATCAAAGGGGAAAAAATACTAAAAGAACTCAAGTATTCTTCAAATTTAATTTTAATTACTTTTATCAAAATTAACATATTTAATTAAATTAATTTTAAAGCAGCAATGAGAAACAAAATTTCTTCTGAAACTACTCTTTTGTGTGTTTAGGTCCATGTTTAGACTGGGAAGTCAATGGAAAAAGGTTCCATCCCAATTCTCTGTATAGTTCCCAAGTTATGAGCTAAGTCAAGATTTGAAATTTGGAAGGAACTTTTGAAATTATGTGCATTCAGCCCAATCTGGATATTTTACAAATAAGAAAAATGAGGGTCAAATGATTTGTATGGACACAGCTAAACCCACACTAAAAGCCAGGACCCCTGATTCCTGGTCAGCATGTGATCCTCAAAGAATTCCCAAAGGCCACATAGACAAGGGACATTGGCACCACTTTGCATATGAGGCTATTAAGCTGAACAACCAAAGGGCCAGTGTGTAGCTGAGCAACTGATGAGCACCTGAGTGGTGTGAGGCTCACCTGCCCACAAGGGCAGGGGTGGGAGGGCTGGGAGATGGCAGGGCATTCTATGAATTTGAATCATTGGCCTTTCAAACAACTCCTAACCTCACAGACCTCCTGACTCCCACTTAGCACTTGGTTAGCAGATGTCTGTGATGGTTACTTTTATGTGCCATGATATTTGATCAGACATTATTATAGTGGGTGTTGCTGAGAGGTGTTTCTGGATGAGGTTAATATTTAAATTTGTAGACTACACAAGATAAGCAGACTGCCCTTCCTAATGTGGCTGGGCCTCATCCAATCAGTTAAAGACCTGAATAGAACAAAAGTAGTGACTTCTTCCAAGTGCAAGAGAACTGCCCCTGTCTGATGGGCTTCACCTGGAACACTGGCTCTTTCCTGCCTTCAGGCACAAGCTGGTCCCCAGCTCTTCCTGGTTCTCAGCCTTGGGACTTAGACGGGAGCTACATCAATGGCTTTCCTGAGTCTCCAGCATGATGGCTGCAGATCCTGGGGTTTGTCAGTTTTGGTAATCTTATAAGCCACGATAAATCTGTTCACACACACCCACACACAAATACACTCAATTGGTCCTAATACTCTAGAGAATGTCAACTAATTAATACAATGTCCATTGTTGCTGGCATCTTTACATTTCACACTGCTTCTTAAAATTATAATTCTTAGAGGAGGGGAGATAAGAAAGAGTAAAAGACGCATAAAATATGATCAAAGTACAATATATTCATGTAAGGAAATATCACAATGAAACCCCTTTGTACAATGAATATATGCTAATAAGAAAGAAAAAAATCTACAAAATAAAAAACTCAGGCACAAGAATTAAAAATTTCAATTTTTTCTTCAAGAGAAACTTTAACTTGGGCAAATATTGTAGAAAACCCAAAGCCCAAAAGAGTTTACAGAAATGTGACATCACATGATGGGAACACACACAAGAGAGTCTACATAACCAGAAAGGAAATAAAGAGTCAGAGGAGGGGCTGGGCTCACTCTTTTATGACAACTCACCCTCATGAGAACTAGTCCACTCCTATGAGACCTGCATTAATCACTTCACAACGGCCATAATGATTCAATTAGTAATCACTGTCACTAGGCCCCACTTGTAAAAGGTCTACCACCCTAACATTGCCACATTGGGAACAAAGCATTCAGCATCTAAGCCTTTGAGGGACGACCACCTCCAAACCTCAGCACTCCTGTTACTCCATGAATCAATCAGGCCAGCCAGTAAGAGCTGGAAGTTGTGTGCTCCAGGCTTGCACAATGTTACAAGTGTTATTATTCTACTCCTGTTCCAAGTGATGGCATTGAGGGAAGCTATGTGCCTAGTGGGGCTTTAGCTGCTCAGCAGTGATGATGACACACCTGTCCCAAAATGACTGAGTGGAAGTGAGAGTGTCGTTAGCAAAGATTTTTCTTTTAACCATGAGAGCAAACTTGTCATTTTTCAAAAGCTGAACCATAATCCACTTAATCAAAGGGTTTGAATGCATTGTGTCAACACATTGAGACTAATTCTGTCTCTTCCAGATTTAGCAAACCGCTGGACCAGGTGAACACCACTCCTGCCATAAGGAATATGCAAGTTGGCCACTCAGTATAGCCCTCAGACACATAATGCTGAGGTCTGCACTCTAATTTTTTCTGTGGTACCAGGGGTTGAACTCAAGGCCTCACACTTGCTGGGCAGGTGTTCTACTACTTGAGCCATTCCACCAGACCTTTGTGCATTGGTTATTTTTTAAATAGGGTCTCAGTTTATGCCCAGGTTGCTGTGGGCTGACATCCTTCCCAGCTACTTGGGAGGTGGGTATCAGGATGATCGTAGTTCAAGGCAGCCCAGGATAATAGTTTGTGAGAGCTCCATCTCCAAAAAAAATAACCAAAGCAAAATGGATTGGAGGTGTGGTTTGAGTAGTAGAGTGTCTGCTTTGCAAACAAGAAATCTTAAGTTCAAACCCAAATCACACATACAAAAAAAGAAGCAATACTGAGGATATAGCTATATCCCACTAAGGTAAGAATAATACTGCTGATTCATGTACCTGAAATGATTCACAGCCTTAGCCTCCCAACAGTGACACCCCAGGGAGAAGGATGATATGCTTACCCTGGGTGAATTTCCATCATCTCCTCCTAGGAGTTTTGAGTGCCAGCAAGCTTTATGTTATAATATGGCTTGGATGTGACCAGAGTGTGTCCTCCAAAATCTTATGTGCCAGAAGCTTGGTCCTCGGTGTGGTGGTGTTGGGGTTGTGGAACCTTTAAGAAGACGGTCTACTGCAAGATAATTGGATCCTTAGAGCAATTGCTCTCAAGAAAGAATTCATATTGGTCTCTGAGTTCATTCTCTCCAGATTGGATTGTTATAGAGTGAGACCATCCCTGGGTGGGTATTTGGTCCCTTCGATGCACAACCAGTTACCTTGTTGTGATGCAGCTAGGAAACTATGCTGTTTGGACCCTCCAACCACCAGAATCATGAGCTAAACAGATCTCTTTCCTGTATAAAACAGCCAGTGTCAGCTATTATTTTTATAGCAACACAAAACACACTAAGACATATGGATGCCAGCTTGACCCATTGGCCAGCCCAGTTCAGCAATGAACAACAAGCCTCATATGAAAGGAACGCCTACATTTCCCCAGCCTTTATGCATTTTGGGCCAGAACTCCACATTTACCCAGTTGCATCCCATGCAGTATCTTGACTGTTACAGCTCTCCACTCATTTGTCAATAGCCTCTCCTGTTCCCATTCCTCTGCCCCAACTTTGATGTTTGACATAACCACCTCCAAAACTGATCTCCTCTCTCTCCTATAGTGTGCCATATCTGTAAGTTGGAAGTAGAAGTGATAATGATCTCACTGTTTGGAATTACTATCCAACTTGATACCAAGCCTATTTCTTACTAGAAATGACTTGCCCTTTGGAAAGTACATGAATATTCAAACAATAGAAGTTAGTGGAGTGTTGAATGGAGGAAGGTAAGTTTCCCATCTAAGCAAAAATCCCCATTTCCTTGCCAATTTAAGCGATCCATAACCAATCTGGAAAATGTACAAAGTCTGCAAAGGCCCAGCCACCCTCTTTGGTGCTCCTTTTCATCCTCTAAAGTCATGATTCTCCCATTCCTCCTGTAGGCACAGACACTCCCATTGGCTTTTTGATAATCTTTCAAATTTCTATCATTGTCCACTTCCAAGAAAGGATGCACTATCAGTTCTTCACATCTCAGTATTAAATTAAGTTGTGTTGCCTCTAAGTCCAAGGAATTATTATTGTGCCTATCACGTGGAAGTCCTGGCTGAATGAGAAGTAACAAGGTAAGAACAGGGCAAGACTCTCAAACCTGAGCATGGGCTCAGTCACACTAACCAGCAGTGGGACTTTCCTGCAACCAATGGCAGAGGGAGAGGTGATGTTGAAGGGATCTATCATTCTATGTTTTATAAACTTAAATTTGCACAGCATTTTACATTTTCAACATATTTTCATTCATTCAACATTTATTATCTCAGTCTTAGCTTCAAAAATGGCTTGTGAGGTGCATCAAAAAGACAGCATTCTGATCCCTCATCTGACAGATGAGGATTGTAAAGCTCACATTCCTCCTACCAGGTCACAGCTCTCTGAAGGAACTTAATATGCGGCTAGGTATACAGAATTTGTGCAAATTCTGCACAAATGGTAATATCTGTTTTGTAAGGTAAGAAATACCATGAGAATTCAGCAGAACTACCCCAAATATCTGGAGAAGATATCTCCAAATATAATGGTAATTTGGGCTAGACCAGAATGGGAAAGCAGGTTTTAGTGACTGATGATGATCCAAAAAGGCACTTGTAGCAAAACAGTGTGAGCACAGGGTCTCGTGAGTGCTTAACATTTCCTTAAATCTATACTTGGCAAACAGTCTCACTTCCAATTCTGCTTGGAAACACACTGATTTGGGAAAGGTAAGAAGTAACTATTACATGACATTTCTCAGTGATAAAGAGGTACCCAGTGGGTTCTAGGGTAAAATCAAGAGGAAAGAAAATATTCATTGACCCAGATCAAGTCAGATAACCTGTCATGTATTAAAGACTATTTGCAATCACCAAGGAGATGACAATCACAACCTTGTCATTACTGTTCTCCAGGATTAGTCAATCAAGGTAAGCTCACTTTCATAAAAATCACTAAGGTAATTAATTTTGATTAAAGCATTAATATAGTTGAAATGCCCTATTAAGCAAAACATCTAGATCCTTTTTCTAAGTAAGTCCTACAATAATGTTCCACATCTTCCCTACTTCTTTCTCTGACCCTGCTTTGGATGAAGGACACAGCATTGGTAGTTTTCCATTATTTCTCACTTTTTTGTGGTACTAGGATTTGAACTCAGGACTTCATGCTTGCTAGGCAGGTGTTCTACTACTTGAGCTACTCCCCCAGCCCCATTTCTCACACTTTTTAAAAAGCATTACATGTAAAGACAATGTTTCAATTATTTTTACAAGCTGAACTCTTGCTTCTTCTCTACTCAAAATTCAATATATTCATTTAATGTATGTTTGAATTTTATTTGCCTTAAATTACATGACTCAGAGAGTCATTTATGGCATTCCAAGTGCTAGTTGGCATAAACACAGTATCCAATGATAGTGAAACTGGACAATGCTGAGGGAGATGAAGTTACTAGGATGATGAAGAGGAACTTTTGCATCAGATAAAAGCCATTTTTCCATAGTTTTTGAATTTCTTTCCTTCCTCAGTAATATGAAGTTTCACTAAAAGTCTTTTACCCCCTCTTCAGGATGATTTGGTGGAATAAGAAAAGATAAGAAGTTTTCCATAACTCAGAAGGACTCTTGGTTTATCACAAGGGAACTCAGGAATAGAATATGTCCAGTAGGATAAAAGAGGAATTGCAGAAGAAAAATAAATCATAACAAAGCCTCCTTTGAATATGACTATTAAAATACAACAAAAATAAATGCAAGAAAGTTAAGTTTGCCAATTGATGTTTGAAGCATGGGCATATCTAACTACATGCTGAAGGCAAAGATAACATCTAACAACAAATGCCAGTCTGAAAAACTCAGGTCCCGGTCACCTCTTCCCATCAGATGATCTGGAGCTGATTAACCACGACAGATAGCTCTGAATAATTGCTCTAATCACTCCAGTGAGCCTCTTACCTTGTCCTAGCAAAAGAGTACTGCTTAGCCAGCTTCAGAGGCCACGCACCCCTAAACCTGACATCTCTAACAAAAAGACATCTATTCTAATGAAAGCATTATTTGAAGCTGTTGCTTATTGGAGGATAAAGATGGAAAGATCAACGGTGGCTTCAAAGATGGCTGTAGATAAGGCTCTCATTAAATTGTTCGGGACTTGGTCTTGCAGGTTGACTTGATGTGATAACCAAATCACATCAAGAGTATCTTACACTGCATCTTACAATATCAAGAAAGGAGAAAACATGTCACTCACAATTTTGTTGTGGATTCAGCTCTTCCAGAAAGTAGAGGATAATTAGGGCCATGTGTCATCAGAACTTTTCATGTCAACTAAGGAGCACACGCTCTCTAAATAGGAATCTGTCAGATCTACTTAATGCTATGAGAGACAGAAGCTTCTTTCCACCCCCTCATTGGATGTACCAACTTATTTTAGAAGACTGAGTGGTGAGATGCTTCATTTGGGTCTTTTATGTATTTGTTTTGCTACAAAATACAACAAATAATAAAACTTTTTAACCCTTGAGGAAATTGAGTGTTTATGGCTTCTCCAAAATACATAAGCATTTTGCCTCCTGGCTCAAGTAATTTTTAAAGAAGCCAAAATAAGTCATTCTGAGTCTGAACAACAAATTGTTGCAACCATCCATCCAATGGCAAGGAATTTTAACAAGGAAAAAGCATCGTGTCAAAATCTCTGTAATGTGCTAGAGACAGTGGAGTTCCTGAAGCTAAACATGAGTCATTCTTTTAATATAATATAACATTGTGCATCCATTCACCAATATGCAGCTTTTTCTCTGCTGCAGAATTTAGCATAACTTATTAGAAATATTCATTTTGGTGTCTATTTCCTCATGTAAAATTGAGCTCCTGGAGGACTAGAACCAGTCTGCTCACCGTTTAATTCTTACCACCCATCCCACTACCTGGCACCTAGTTGGTGCTGAAGAAATGTTTGTACAACCAATTTTTCTTCAAGTGCTGAATTAATTACTTTGGTTAACATGATATCAAATGACCACTTTAACTAAAGTTGTGTTTCTGAACCATGTTATGTTGATATTATTTCTTTGCTCTTTTTTCCTTCTTTTTCCATCCTCTTTTATTCTAACTTAATGACTATGAAGCTAATGCAAGATTTTCCTTAAGAAAAGAGTTTGCCACAGAAGAGAATAAAATGGAATAGATATTTACTGGGAGGCTATGATATTTTGATATGATGCTAATGCTTTCATACCTTGTCTCATTGAACCCTCAAAAAATAAGTAGAAGCAGGTTATATTAACTTGGTTGAGGAACTGAGCTCAAAAAAAAGGGAATTAGGGCTAGGGGCATGGCTCGACTGGTAGAACACTAGCCTAGCAAGCTTGAGGACCTGAATTCAATCCCCAGTACTGCCAAAATATTAATTAAAAAAAGTAGGGAATTTGCCCTATGTTTAGTCTAACACCAAATGGCATAAGCTTTTTCCTGTACCAAACTGCAAGGAGGAAAGATAGGGAAGTTCCTAACTGAAGTAAGATTAAAAAGTGTCCCCCAAAAGGCTCAAAGTCCCCAAAGATTTCTCTGTTATTCAAGTAACACAACAAGGTGAATTTTCTATACCTCTCCTCTAAGGAAAGCCACCAAGGCTCTTTGCCTCTGACTTTTTCTGTGCTAACTATATAAATGTGGAAGTTCACAGGGACGAATATGAAAAAGAATGTTGTAGAAAACACACGCACACCCAGACAGAGCCTCTTCCCTTTTCTCCCTGGAGCATATAAAGAGTCTACTTGGCTGGGCACCAGTGGCTCACGCTTGTAACCTGAAGGATCGTGGCCCAAAGTCAGGCTAGGCAAACAGTTCGAATGACCCTATCCCAAAAAAACCCTTCACAAAAAAGGGTTGGTGGAGTGGCTCAAGGTGAAGGCCCTGAGTTCAAACCCAGTGCCGCAAAAAAAAAAAAAAAATATATATATATATATATATATATATATATATATATATATACACACACATATATATTCTATTTGCTTTTATGGAGGGAAGGGGACAAATGATATAGGAAGGGGTAGAATCTATATCTTTCTTCTAGAAATGCATAGACTAGTATAAAAGACCCTCTGATTCATCCTCAGTAGTAATCATTCATCTGCCCACAAAGCAAATCACTTTCCCTAGTTTCCTGTGAGGGTTAATCTTGGCTGTCAACTTGACTGAATTAAGAGATGTCCAGAAAATTGGTACAGCACACATCTGGGTGTGTCGATGAGGTGCTTCCAGAGGTGACTGGCATGTGAGTCCTCAAGCTGAGGATGGCATACACACACTAATGCGGCAGCACCATCCAACAGGATGGGGGCCTGGGTGGAATAAAAAGCAGAAGGTGGAGGTTTACACATGCACTAGTGTGATTCGCCTGTGGACATGAGACTCCAGTTTCTTCAGCTTTTGAGTGTGGACTTGCACCAGCAACTCTCCAGTGAGTTCCCAAAGTCTTGGACTGGAACTGTATCTTGGGCCCCTGTGTTCTGAGGCTTCCAGCTTCTTAGATTGAGCAGCTACTGGTTTCCCCAGTGCTCCAGCCTGCAGATGGCCATTGAGAGACTATCCCACCTCTGATTGTGTAAGCCAGTACAATAAACTCTGTCTTATATATACAGTCCATTGGTTCTGTTGCTCTGTAGAACCTAATACACTAATAGCAGTGACTAGCTATGGTGGCCATGATTACAATGGTTACTATAATCCTTCTTGACTTGGTCCCAGTTTCATTCTCCAGCCTCATCTCTTGATGATTCCAGCTACACCTAAACATACCTTACCTCACCTTTCAGTTTCTTTTTTTAAAAAACTGCCTTTTGGTCCTCTCACATGCTCTTCAGGAAGTATTCTTATCAGCAATTTCACTTTTCATGTTAACATAAGTGCAGTACACTTATCTGCAGTTTTGTTTCCCATCATTTCAGTTACCCATGGTCAACCAGTGTCTGAAAATATTAAATGAAAAATTCAGAAATAAACTATTCATAAATTTTAAATTGTACAATGTTCTGAGCACTGTAATGAAATCTCACACTATCCCACTCCATCTTGCCTGGGACTTTGGTGTCCAGGCAAGACCATATATTCACTTAGTTTCATCTCTGAATTGCAGTGCTTGTGTTGAAGTAACCCTTATTTTACTCATTAATGACCCCAAAGCAGAAGAATAAGGATGCCAACAATTCAGACATGCCAATAAGAAGCCATAAAGTATTTCCTTTAAGTGA
This sequence comes from Castor canadensis, assembly GCF_047511655.1. NCBI lineage: Eukaryota > Metazoa > Chordata > Mammalia > Rodentia > Castoridae > Castor > Castor canadensis. Next base: position 46,474,791 of record NC_133393.1, read on the forward strand.
AAACAAGACCCTATCTTCAAAATGACCAGAGTAAAAGGGGCTGAAGATGTGCCTCAGAGGTAGAGCATCTGCCTTGCAACTGCAAAGCCCTGAGTTCAAACCCCAGTACCACCACCAAAAAAAAAAAGAGCATTATGGTTTAAGTCTTTATGAAATCAATGAGAATGACAGTTCAAGAGCAATGCATGTCCAAGTTAAAAACAACAAGAAAAACTTCTACTTTATTTTGTACCTCTTCATTATAGTGCATTAAATGTAGCTCAGCTTTATCAATGAAGCAAATTATCAACTCAACACTTCTGTCCAAATTATTATGTGTGAACATAATAAATGTTTGGGGATTAATTAAATAACACTTTTAAGAGATACTCATGGAAATGTGACAATGAAACTCACTGTCCAATGAATATATGCTAATAAAAATGTAAAAAATAAAAATCTTTTAAAAAAAAAGAAAACTCAACATCCTTAAGGCAGGTGTGATGGTTTATGCCTGTAATCTCAGCACTCAAGAGGCAAGAGGATCATGAGTTCAAGGTAAGCACAGGCCACATAGCAAGACCCTGCCTCAAAAAGAAAACAATAAAAACGAAGTACCCAATGCCCTTAACCAAAAAAAAAATTCCTTTATTGTGACCAATTCATGTGATATGTTTAGAATTACCCAAAGGATAATATTCATGGAATATCTACAACTTCTCAAGTAGAAGAATTATCATGTTATAAATGAGGAACTTAAGGGAGGAGAGACAAAAGCACATAAGGTCATAGCACTAGCAATGAGCTTTAAGCTCAATTATGTGCAACTGCAAAACCTATTCATGTGCCAATTTCTGAAAGTTTAACAAGGTCTTCTGCTTTAAGGCATGCGTTTTTTCAAAAATTTGTAATACAAGATGTATAGTTCTATAAATATATGAAGTGTCATTTATACAAGTAAAAAGTCTGATATTATTTAAAAGTCTTGTTACAGTTTGGATATGAAGTGACCCCCAGAAGATTCATATATTGAAGACTTGGTCCCTGATGCAAGCAGTGTTCATAAGTGGAGGTTTTGAGAAGTGATAGGATCATAAGTGCTCTCTCACTTCACGAATGGATTACTCCCTTGATGGACTCAAAATTTGAATGGACTACTGGAAGGTGGTGAAACCATGGAAGGTAGAGCCTCCTTGGAGGTGGTCACTGGGAATATGTCTGTAAGGCTATCTTGACTTTGGACCCTTCCTGTTACTGTATTATTTGCTTCTTGACCACCATGAGGTGGCTTTCACAACCTGCTCCACCATACTATTCTGCCTTACTTCAAACCCACAGTAATGGAGCCAGCTTCCCATGAACTGAAACCTCTAAAACCATGAACTAAAACAAATCCTTCCTCTCTTCAGTTTTCTATGACAGGTATTCTGTCACAGCAATGAAAACTGACTAACACAAATATGTTATGACTTCTGGAATCAAAAGTTTAGCTCTTCTATTGGTATCTGCATTGGTCAGCTTTCTATTGCTATGACAAAATATCTGAGATAAATGGTTGAAAAGAAGGAAAGGTTAATTTGGGCTCATGGTTTCAGCTCTTTCAAGAGTTAATGTTCACTTGTCCTGTTGACTTTGGGCCTATGGCAAAGCAGAACATCATGGTGGAAGCATGTGACAGAGCAAAGATGTTCTCCTCGTGGAAGCTAGGAAGCAAAGAGAGCAAGAAGTAGGAGCTGGGGCCCCAACAGGGTCTACCCTGCCAGGCTCCACCTCTTAAAGTTTCCACCACCTCTCAACAGACTGTAACATATGGCCCCGGGGAGATATTCCAAATCCAAACTATAGACATATCTAAGTGACCTTGGGCATGTCATTTAACCATTTTGAGTTCAGTATTTTCCTCCTTTGTAAAGTGAAAGGAAAGATATTAACATAAAGAAAGTGCTTGAGCATAATAAGCATTAAATACATCTGAAATCTTTTCACCCTTTGTTTCCCTATGGAAGTCTAGAGGAAAAAGAAATTACCTTGAAGAGAATGGAGTTAACAGGTAACAACCTGTTAACACAATGGGTTCTTCCACCTGGATTGCATTGCATTGCTCAGGCTGTTGAAAATGGTTGGTGTTTCCATAGGAAGAATGGGCTCTGATTCCCTCCTCTCCATCTCATTCTTCTTCAGCCACAAAATTAGCAAAGTTAGACAATTTCTCCCACACATTGCTCTTCTTTTCAGCCCACAATGGCAAGGCAAAGCTTGGCTACCTGTCCCTAGAATTAGAACTAAAAATGCAATCCTTCTCTAGGTACTACTGAGTATTCTAAGAGCAAGAACTCCTATGCATCATATTCAGGAAGTAAAAGAACAGAGGGCCAGACAGAGAGCACAACGCCTTATAACACAGGACTGGACAGCAAATTGCATGCTGGTGTTCTTACTGATCAAACCTCAGTGAACAGGAAAGTGATTTTATTTGGTCATGGTTCAGTGTTGAGAACACCCTTTCCCAAAACTTCACACCAGATTAGGCTGGCAGTGATAAAAACTTTAGTTGCTCAGATAACAGAGGCCTAGCCTGGACTATCACAAATATCTGTCGCTGTTTTCAGCATGGTAGGCACTGCCCGTTGGCTAGAAGGTTGTCAACTGGTGTTAACAGCAAACACAGAGAATGTACTTCTTTTAAACTTAAGAAAAGCCACTCTTATGGGTAAATCAGTAAACAGTTTTCTTTTTCTTTTTTTTTCTTTTTTTTTTTTTTTTCATTTTTCTTTTATTAGTCATATGTGCATACAAGGCTTGGTTCATTTCTCCCCCCTGCCCCCACCCCCTCCCTTACCACCCACTCCGCCCCCTCCCGCTCCCCCCCTCAATACCCAGCAGAAACTATTTTGCCCTTATCTCTAATTTTGTTGTAGAGAGAGTATAAGCAATAATAGGAAGGAATAAGGGGTTTTGCTGGTTGAGATAAGGATAGCTATACAGGGCATTGACTCACATTGATTTCCTGTGTGTGGGTGTTACCTTCTAGGTTAATTCTTTTTGATCTAACCTTTTCTCTAGTTCCTGGTCCCCTTTTCCTATTGGCCTCAGTTGCTTTAAGGTATCTGCTTTAGTTTCTCTGCGTTAAGGGCAACAAATGCTAGCTAGTTTTTTAGGTGTCTTACCTATCCTCACCCCTCCCTTGTGTGCTCTCGCTTTTATCATGTGCTCATAGTCCAATCCCCTTGTTGTGTTTGCCCTTGATCTAATGTCCACATATGAGGGAGAACATACGATTTTTGGTCTTTTGAGCCAGGCTAACCTCACTCAGAATGATGTTCTCCAATTCCATCCATTTACCAGCGAATGATAACATTTCGTTCTTCTTCATGGCTGCATAAAATTCCATTGTGTATAGATACCACATTTTCTTAATCCATTCGTCAGTGCTGGGACATCTTGGCTGTTTCCATAACTTGGCTATTGTGAATAGTGCCGCAATAAACATGGATGTGCAGGTGCCTCTGGAGTAACAGTCTTTTGGGTATATCCCCAAGAGTGGTATTGCTGGATCAAATGGTAGATCGATGTCCATCTTTTTAAGTAGCCTCCAAATTTTTTTCCAGAGTGGTTGTACTAGTCTACATTCCCACCAACAGTGTAAAAGGGTTCCTTTTTCCCCGCATCCTCGCCAACACCTGTTGTTGGTGGTGTTGCTGATGATGGCTATTCTAACAGGGGTGAGGTGGAATCTTAGTGTGGTTTTAATTTGCATTTCCTTTATTGCTAGAGATGGTGAGCATTTTTTCATGTGTTTTCTGGCCATTTGAATTTCTTCTTTTGAGAAAGTTCTGTTTAGTTCACATGCCCATTTCTTTATTGGTTCATTAGTTTTGGGAGAATTTAGTTTTTTAAGTTCCCTGTATATTCTGGTTATCAGTCCTTTGTCTGATGTATAATTGGCAAATATTTTCTCCCACTCTGTGGGTGTTCTCTTCAGTTTAGAGACCATTTCTTTTGATGAACAGAAGCTTTTTAGTTTTATGAGGTCCCATTTATCTATGCTATCTCTTAGTTGCTGTGCTGCTGGGGTTTCATTGAGAAAGTTCTTACCTATACCTACTAACTCCAGAGTATTTCCTACTCTTTCTTGTATCAACTTAAGAGTTTGGGGTCTGATATTAAGATCCTTGATCCATTTTGAGTTAATCTTGGTATAGGGTGATATACATGGATCTAGTTTCAGTTTTTTGCAGACTGCTAACCAGTTTTCCCAGCAGTTTTTGTTGAAGAGGCTGCTATTTCTCCATCGTATATTTTTAGCTCCTTTGTCAAAGATAAGTTGCTCATAGTTGTGTGGCTTCATATCTGGATCCTCTATTCTGTTCCACTGGTCTTCATGTCTGTTTTTGTGCCAGTACCATGCTGTTTTTATTGTTATTGCTTTGTAATATAGTTTGAAGTCAGGTATTGTGATACCTCCTGCATTGTTCTTTTGACTGAGTATTGCCTTGGCTATTCGTGGCCTCTTGTGTTTCCATATAAATTTCACAGTAGATTTTTCAATCTCTTTAATGAATGTCATTGGAATTTTGATGGGAATTGCATTAAACATGTAGATTACTTTGGGGAGTATCGACATTTTTACTATGTTGATTCTACCAATCCATGAGCATGGGAGATCTCTCCACTTTCTATAGTCTTCCTCAATCTCTTTCTTCAGAAGTGTATAGTTTTCCTTGTAGAGGTCTTTCACATCTTTTGTTAGGTTTACACCTAGGTATTTGATTTTTTTTGAGGCTATTGTAAATGGAATTGTTTTCATACATTCTTTTTCCGTTTGCTCATTGTTAGTGTATAGAAATGCTAATGATTTTTCTATGTTGATTTTATATCCTGCTACTTTGCTATAGCTATTGATGATGTCTAGAAGCTTCTGAGTAGAGTTTTTTGGGTCTTTAAGGTATAGGATCATGTCGTCTGCAAATAGGGATATTTTGACAGTTTCTTTACCTATTTGTATTCCTTTTATTCCTTCTTCTTGCCTAATTGCTCTGGCTAGGAATTCCAGTACTATGTTGAATAGGAGTGGAGATAGTGGGCATCCTTGTCTGGTTCCTGATTTTAGAGGGAACGGTTTTAATTTTTCTCCGTTAAGTATAATGCTGGCTGTAGGTTTGTCATATATAGCTTTTATAATGTTGAGGAACTTTCCTTCTATTCCTAGTTTTCTTAGAGCTTTTATCATGAAATGATGTTGGATCTTATCAAAGGCTTTTTCTGCATCTATTGAGATGATCAAGTGGTTTTTGTCTTTGCTTCTGTTAATGTGGTTTATTACGTTTATTGATTTTCGTATGTTGAACCACCCCTGCATCCCTGGGATGAAGCCTACCTGGTCGTGGTGGATAATCTTTTTGATGTGTTGCTGAATTCGGTTTGCCATTATTTTGTTGAGGATTTTTGCATCAATGTTCATTAAGGAGATTGGCCTATAGTTCTCCTTTTTGGAGGTGTCTTTGCCTGGTTTTGGGATAAGTGTAATACTGGCTTCATAAAATGTGTTTGGCAGTTTTCCTTCCCTTTCTATTTCATGGAACAGTTTAAGGAGGGTTGGTATCAGTTCTTCTTTAAAGGTCTGATAGAATTCAGCAGAGAATCCATCAGGTCCTGGACTTTTCTTTTTGGGGAGACTCTTGATTGCTGCTTCAATTTCATTTTGTGTTATAGGTCTATTCAGGTGATTAATTTCCTCTTGGTTCAGTTTTGGATGATCATATGTATCTAGAAATCTGTCCATTTCTTTTAGATTTTCAAATTTATTTGAATATAGGTTCTCAAAGTAGTCTCTGATGATTTCCTGGATTTCCATGGTGTTTGTTGTTATCTCCCCTTTTGCATTCCTGATTCTACTAATTTGGGTTTTTTCTCTCCTCATTTTAGTCAGGTTTGCCAGGGGTCTATCGATCTTGTTTATTTTTTCAAAGAACCAACTTTTTGTTTCATTAATTCTTTGTATGGTTTTTTTGGTTTCTATTTCGTTGATTTCAGCTCTTATTTTTATTATTTCTCTCCTTCTATTTGTTTTGGGATTTGCTTGTTCTTGTTTTTCTAGGAGTTTGAGATGTATCATTAGGTCATTGATTTGGGATCTTTCAATCTTTTTAATATATGCACTCATGGCTATAAACTTTCCTCTCAAGACTGCCTTAGCTGTGTCCCATAGGTTCCGGTAGGTTGTGTTTTCATTTTCATTGACTTCTAGGAACTTTTTAATTTCCTCTTTTATTGCATCGATGATCCATTCTTCATTAAGTAATGAGTTATTTAGTTTCCAGCTGTTTGCATGTTTTTTGTCTTTACTTTTGTTGTTGAGTTCTACTTTTACTGCATTGTGGTCAGATAGTATGCACGGTATTATTTCTATTTTCTTATATTTGCTGAGGCTTGCTTTGTGCCCTTGGATATGATCTATTTTGGAGAAGGTTCCATGGGCTGCTGAGAAGAATGTATATTGTGTAGAGGTTGGATGAAATGTTCTATAGACATCTACTAGGTCCACTTGATCTATTGCATATTTTAGATCTTGGATTTCTTTATTGAGTTTTTGTTTGGATGACCTATCTATTGATGATAATGGAGTGTTAAAGTCTCCCACAACCACTGTGTTGGCGTTTATATATGCTTTTAGGTCTTTCAGGGTATGTTTGATGAAATTGGGTGCGTTGACATTGGGTGCGTACAGATTGATGATTATTATTTCCTTTTGGTCTATTTCCCCTTTTATTAGTATGGAATGTCCTTCTTTGTCTCGTTTGATCAATGTAGGTTTGAAGTCTACTTTGTCAGAGATAAGTATTGCTACTCCTGCTTGTTTTCGGGGGCCATTAGCTTGGTAAATCTTCTTCCAGCCTTTCATCCTAAGCATATGCTTATTTCTGTCGGTGAGATGAGTCTCCTGTAAGCAACAAATTGTTGGATCTTCTTTTTTAATCCATTTTGTCAAATGGGTGAATTAAGTCCATTGACATTAAGTGTTAGTACTGATAGGTATGTGGTGATTCCTGCCATTTAGTTATCTTAGTTGTTTGAAGGTTTGATTGTGTGTACCTAACTTGATGTTACTCTCTACTGTCTTGCTTTTTCTTATCCTGTGGTTTGGTGCTGCCTGCCTTTTCATGGTTAAGTTGGGTGTCACTTTCTGTGTGCAGGACCCCTTGCAGAATCTTTTGTAATGGTGGCTTTGTGGTCACATATTGTTTTAGTTTCTGCTTATCATGGAAGACTTTTATTGCTCCATCTATTTTGAATGATAGCTTTGCTGGGTAGAGTATCCTGGGGTTGAAGTTATTTTCATTCAGTGCCCGGAAGATCTCACCCCACGCTCTTCTTGCTTTTAATGTTTCTGTTGAGAAGTCTGCTGTGATTTTGATGGGTTTACCTTTGTATGTTACTTGTTTTTTCTCTCTTGCAGCCTTCAATATTCTTTCCTTAGTTTCTGAACTTGTTGTTTTAATGATGATATGTCGTGGAGTAGTTCTATTTTGATCTGGTCTGTTTGGTGTCCTGGAGGCCTCTTGCATTTGTATGGGAATATCTTTCTCTAGATTTGGGAAATTTTCCATTATTATTTTGTTGAATATATTACGCATTCCCTTCGCTTGCACCTCTTCTCCTTCTTCGATGCCCATGATTCTCAAGTTTGGTCTTTTGATGGAGTCGGTGAGTTCTTGCATTTTCTTTTCACAGGTCTTGAGTTGTTTAATTAATAGTTCTTCGGTTTTTCCTTTAATTACCATTTCATCTTCAAGTTCTGAGATTCTGTCTTCTGTTTGTTCTATTCTGCTGGATTGGCTTTCCGTTTTGTTTTGCAGTTCTGTTTCGTTCTTTTTTCTGAGGTTTTCCATATCCTGGCTGTTTTCTTCTTTATTGTTGTCTATTTTTGTCCTGAGTTCATTTATCCATTTATTCATTGTGTTCTCTCTTTCACTTTGGTGTTTATACAGTGCTTCTATGGTTTCCTTTATTTCTTCTTTTGCTTTTTCAAATTCTCTATTTTTATTGTCTTGGAATTTCTTGAGTGTCTCCTGTACATTTTGGTTGACCCTATCCAGTATCATCTCTATAAAATTCTCATTGAGTACTTGTAGTATGTCTTCTTTTAAATTATTCTTGTAGGCTTCATTGGGTCCTTTGGCATAGTTTATCTTCATTTTGTTGGAGTCTGGCTCTGAGTTTCTATTCTCTTCATTCCCCTCTGGTTCCTGTACTAATTTTTTGCTGTGGGGAAACTGGTTTCCTTGTTTTTTCTGTCTTCCTGTCATTGTCCTTGGTGTTGTTACTGTCCCTGTACTGTGTGTAATTAAGTATTTTCTAGCTTGTAATAATAACAATGGTAATATTGAGAACGGAAGAGTGAGCTGAGATGGAAAGCAAGAAGTTAAAGAAAAGGGGAAAACAAATATACAGACAAGAGGGAGAAAGCAGAACAAGGTATCAGACAAGAGAGTTTCAAAGGTATAAACAGGGAGTGTTAGTGTACTAATCGACAGTAAGCTGAACAGACAATAGAGAGACAGAGAGAGGATTGAAAATCAAAGATAAAAAAAATAAAAAATAAGTATATGAAAGTAATATCTATTTATAAAAATGAATTAAAATAAAATGGAAAATAGGAAATTAAAAAAAAAAAAAAACCAAAAAACTTCCAAGTTTATATGCAATGCAATTTCAGTCTTAATAATTTGGATGTCCGTCTTAATCTCCAGTCCTGGAGTTGGTGCCTCAGATGTTGTTCTGTAGTTGTCTCATCAAAGGGGATGCATAAAGTAGAACAAAACTACACTCACACACACACAGAAGAAAAAATATTAAAAAAAAGCCCCACCAAGTGTCCCCAGTTCAAATGCAATAGTTTCAGTAAGTTTTTCGGCTTGCAGGTGTAATTCGGTTGTTCTCTCATCAAAGGTAGGGAGAAAAAGAAAAAAAAAGCGTCTGGAGGCAGTTCTGAGAGTGGTATCTGCAACTGTGGCTTGCCTGCCTGCTGCTCTCAGCCTGTAGCTGGCGGCGTTATTTATGCAGATCTCTGGGGTGAGCTAGCGCTCACCTGGTCCCACAGGCTTTGTTTGCTCAGAGTTCTCCTGTGCGGGGGAGGGGGGCCTCTGCTACAGGCTTTTCCCTTTCCAAGCACTGGGAAAGGCGACACTGCCCCGCGTTGTCAGGCCTGCGTGTTTATTTACAGTTCACGTGGGAAGTGGGTCTTCCCTCCTCTCACAAGCGTCCCCGCTCCTGGTTGCTGGCGCGCCCCGCTCCCGCCAGAGCCTCTCCGGCCCGCCCGGCTCGTTTATTTACAGTCCCGGGAAGGGTTCCCTTCCCCCAGTCTTCAGCGCTCAGGGCGCCCCACCCTCTTTCCAGCGTGTCTTAACTGTTCTTAGTGCTTAGTACTCAGTTTCTCTTTTTTTCCCGGGTGGAGGTCAGTCTGTCCAGGGGGCTATGCTGCTCTGGCCCAGGCTTGTCTGTGGGGGAACCGCGGTACCGCCAAGCTCACCTGGTCCGCGTTTTCCCAAGCCGTGTGGGCGCCGGCCACTGGCGGCCCGGGGGCCTCCTCGGTTCTCCGTTTAACGTGAAGTGGAGATTCTCTGCGCCGGCTGGAGGTGTGGAGGAGTCAAAGTTATGCCTTTTCTCGGTGATTATGCCTGCAAAGTGTGTCTCCAGCGTCTCTCCAAGATTTCACTATAGGAGGCTCGCTTTCTGCTTCCTACCTCTAGCCGCCATCTTGGAATCTCTCTCTTTTTCTTTAAATAAAATGGATTATCAGGCATGAGACTAAGGAGTACAAGTGATATGTTATTTCATAGCTATATAACTTTTAGATTTTTTTCAGTGAGAGTCATTTTCCAACCCATAGATAACACTTTGCCATCTGACACATGCTTTAAAATTAAAATTAGAAAGCCATTCAAAAAAATTAAATATCAAATATAAGTCTATAGGATTGGAGTTACAGTTCTTGCTCTTTTAAGGAGCAGGTTTTCCCTGAAAATGTATTTGATGTGGAGAGCCATTTGATTATAATAAGAAATAAATAGAATAATAGCAACAAAATTTCTTGATACGTACAACCAACCTTACTAGAAAACAAAGTCAGTGGTAATAATTGCAATGGTTTAAGTTGTCCTGTGTGGCCCCAGGGAGGAGGAGAGGGTACAGTGGCAGAGATAAAGAAAAAAGAAAAACATTTATTTACTCAAGGCATGGATCCCACTTAAAATTCAAAAGTATTTGGGCAGGAATATTAGTCATTTATTACTTAGTACAAATTATCTCATAGAAGCAAATTTGGAAAGTACAGCTGTGTAGAGGAAAGTAGGGCAGGCACTACTTTCAAAGGCACTAATCTTTTTTTTTTTTCCAGTACTGGGGATTGAACTAAGGACACCATGTTTGCTAGTCAGGTGCTACTGCATGAGCTTGTTTGTTTTTCAGAAAGGCTCTCAAGCTTTTGCAAGACTGGCCTCAGAAGGAGATCCTCCTACCTCTGCTTCCTGAGTTGCTGGGAATACAAGAGTAATCACCACACCCAGCTGGCCCTAGATACTTAAAAGGTGGTCTCTGCAACCCTAAGGGGAAATTTCCTCAAAGTGATGTCTGGCCTTCTGAAGGCCACCTTCTCTTGTTTCATGGGTTTGACAAGGCCCAATTCCAATATTGCAAGAATTAAATAATCCTCAGGTAATCTTTTGGGGAGGCACGTAAATATCCATTTAATATAAGCATCCATTTACATCTTTCAAATACTGCTTAAACGAGTAATGAAAACCACTCACGCATACTTGACACTATATACATTACTTTCTATTAGTTGGGCAGAGAAAGCAGAGAAACCAAAAAGATCATCCTGGGTAGTAGGGGAACTAGATTAGTGTACCCTCAATGTCATCCCCTGAAGTCCTGAGAATGTCTCTGTCTCCTTCGGTGTTATACTCCCAGCACCAGGCACAGCACTACGAGATAGTCCATTGTTAAATGCCTGACATGAGTAAATATCACGTGACCACCATTATACCCCTGCCAAACAAGCAGGACACGTATCATTTGGCCAAGAAGGAAACAGGCTGAGAGAAGTTGAAGGATTTCTCCAGATTTCATATAGAAACTTCACAGTAGTGTCAGAGAAGAAATACTGGTCCTCCTGCTTCTGCCAGCAGACCCAACCTCATGTCCCACAAATCCTGCAAACACTCTGTCCATCGGAACCGCCAAAGTCACCTTAAATGCATTTCAGTCATCTATCCTCACCTGACGCAACACCATATTTCACAGAATCTGAGACACTGCTGTGACATGCGCCACAGATCTGTGTACACTAAGAAAAGCCACTACTGATTCAAGGCCTTACACTTGCTAGGCAGGCACTACTGCAGCTTAAGCCACACCTCCAGCCCTTTTTTTGTGTGATGGGGTCTTTTGAGATAGGGTATCACAAACTATTTGCTAAGGCTGGCTTCGAACAACGATCCTCCTGATCTCTGCCTCCTGAGTAGCTAGGATTACAAGAGTGATCACCAGTGCCAGGCTCATGCCATATTTCTTATAATAAATCCTTACGTGGTTGCAAACCTACCTGCTTAATACCATCGGCCTACCAGACTCTGGCTTTAGAGGGATATCACCTTCCTCTGATTTGTCCTTGCTGCCACTTCCAACCCATAGCATTTGTTCGTAGAGATGAGGCAAGTTCTCCTTATAGTAACCGGAATTTCCTCCCACACACTCTATGCTCATCCTGAATTGTTTGCATCACATATTTTCAGACAGTGATTGCTGCAGACCAAAGTGGCTGTAAGATGCATCCCAACATCAGAGTGTTTTAAACACATATGCATTTGCAAGCAATTAAATACAATGCATATTGGCTTGCTAGTTTCTGTCCCCCACCTAGAATGTGTGAGTTAGGACTTTGCCTATTCCGTTCAACAGTATGTGTCCCATCCCAGAAGAGTGCTGGCAAGCTGAACAACAATCAACACTTACTTATATATGATTGGATTAACTAATAAATTGTAAATTCCATTAAGTGACTAATTGATAGACTTTTTGTTTTTAGTTAAAAATTTTCTGTCCAAGGCAAAAATCTCACTGAACAACAAATGGACATTTAAACAATGAAGGATTAAGAATGAAAGACAGGTCACACTAAGTGGAGGGCATTCAAGGGAGAGGGAGGATAGAAAAAGAAAGTAAAGAAGGTGAATATGGTTGATGTAGTTTCTATACAGGAATGAATATCGAATTTTAAACCTGTTGAAATCACCATAAGAGGAGGACTAAGGTATAAAGGAGAAAAATAGAGGGGATGAACCAATTGGGGATAAAATACATATATACAGGGAATTGTCACAATGAAGTTCCCTGTATAGGTATCTTATACTAACAAAAATGTCTTTTTTCAAAAACAAAGCTCAGGAACTAGGGGTGTGACTCAGGTGGTAGAGTGTCTGCTTAGCAAGCATAAGATCCTCAGTTCAAACCCCAATACCACAAAAAGCCAAAATGGAGGTTAAAAAGGTCCTGTCTGGAGGTTGGTACCAATAGGAAAGGGGAAGATATAAGGAAAGAGTGTTGGAGGATGAATATGTTAGAAATATTTTCTACTCATGTATGACAATGGAACAATGAGACCTGTTGAAACTATTCTAAGAAGGGGGACAGGATAAAGGAGAATGATGGAGGGGGTGAATTTAAGATATATCGTAAGCACTGTTGTAAATGTCACAACGTACACTCAGTACAATAATATGGCAATAAAAAGAAAAGAAAAATTTTTAAATGAAATAAGTTTTTTCTCTTGGGAAGTGGTAGAGCACTGCTTAGCATACACAAGGCCCTGTGCTCAATTCCAGCATACACAAAAAAAGAAAGAAACAAACACAGAAAGAAAAGTTAATTAAAAAGCAAGATTATAATTAAATCTCCTTTTTAGTGAAATATGTTAATGCCTAGAGATAAATAACCCTACAGTAAGAGTTATATCTGACTTTTCTTCCTTTCGTTTACTTTTCTTTTCAGTGCTTTCTAACATGAACCCTATTGCTGGTCATTTTATAATAAAAGCATAATTTCTGCATTGTTTTAATGCAATTTACCTTGTTTTTCATGTAGTAAAGGTTAAGGCTCTCCAACGGCAGAGAAAGTTATACTCTCTTTTTTTTTTATTTTATTATTCATATGTGCATACAAGGCTCCCACCTGCCTCCACCCCCTCCCTTATCACCCACTCTGCCCCCTCCCTCTCCCCCACCCCCTCAATACCCAGCAGAAACTATTTTGCCCTTATTTCTAATTTTGTTGTAGAGACAGTATAAGCCATAATAGGAAGGAACAAGGGTTTTTGCTGGTTGAGATAAGGATAGCTATACAGGGAGTTGGCTCACATTAATTTCCTGTGCGTGGGTGTTACCTTCTAGGTTAATTCTTTTTCATCTAAACTTTTCTCTAGTTCCTGGTCCCCTTTTCCTACTGGCCTCAGTTGCTCTTAAGGTATCTGCTTTAGATTCTCTGCATTAAGGGCAACAAATGCTAGCTAATTTTTTAGGTGTCTTACCTATCCTCACCCCTCCCTTGTGTGCTCTCGCTTTTACCATGTGCTCAAAGTCCAATCCCCTTGTTGTATTTGCCCTTGATCTAATGTCCACATATGAAGGAGAACATATGATTTTGGTCTTTTGGGCCAGGCTAACCTCACTCAGAATGATGTTCTCCAATTCCATCCATTTATCAGTGAATGATAACATTTCATTCTTCTTCATGGCTGTATAAAATTCCATTGTGTACAGATACCACATTTTCTTAATCCATTCGTCAGTGGTGGGGCATCTTGTCTGTTTCTATAACTTGGCTATTGTGAATAGTGCTGCAATAAACATGGGTGTGCAGGTGCCTCTGGAGTAACCTGTGTCACAGTCTTTTGGGTACATCCCCAAGAGTGGTATTGATGGATCAAATGGTAGATCAATGTCTAGCTTTTTAAGTAGCCTCCAAATATTTTTCCAGAGTGGTTGTACTAGTCTACATTCCCACCAACAGTGTAAGAGGGTTCCTTTTTCCCCACATCCTCGCCAACACCTGTTGTTGGTGGTGTTGCTGATGATGGCTATTCTAACAGGGGTGAGGTGGAATCTTAGTGTGGTTTTAATTTACATTTCCTTTATTGCTAGAGATGGTGAGCATTTTTTCATGTGTTTTTTGGCCATTTGAATTTCTTCTTTTGAGAAAGTTCTGTTTAGTTCACGTGCCCATTTCTTTATTGGTTCATTAGTTTTGGGAGAATTTAGTTTTTTAAGTTCCCTGTATATTCTGGTTATCAGTCCTTTGTCTGATGTATAATTGGCAAATATTTTCTCCCACTCTGTGGGTGTTCTCTTCAGTTTAGAGACCATTTCTTTTGATGAACAGAAGCTTTTTAGTTTTATGAGGTCCCATTTATCTATGCTATCTCTTAGTTGCTATGCTGCTGGGGTTTCGTTGAGAAAGTTCTTACCTATACCTACTAACTCCAGAGTATTTCCTACTCTTTCCTGTATCAACTTTAGAGTTTGTGGTCTGATATTAAGATCCTTGATCCATTTTGAGTTAATCTTGGTATAGGGTGATATACATGGATCTAGTTTCAGTTTTTTGCAGACTGCTAACCAGTTTTCCCAGCAGTTTTTGTTGAAGAGGCTGCTATTTTCTCCTTTGTCAAAGACAAGTTGGTTATAGTTGTGTGGCTTCATATCTGGTTCCTCTATTCTGATCCACTGGTCTTCATGTCTGTTTTTGTGCCAGTACCATGCTGTTTTTATTGCTATTGCTTTGTAATATAGTTTGAAGTCAGGTATCGTGATACTTCCAGCATTGTTCTTTTGACTTGAGTATTGCCTTAGCTATTCGTGGCCTCTTGTGTTTCCATATAAATGTAACGGTAGATTTTTCAACCTCTTTTATGAATGTCATTGGAATTTTGATAGGAATTGCGTTAAGCATGGAGATTACTTTTGGGAGTCTAGACATTTTTACTATGTTGATTCTACCAATCCATGAGCATGGGAGATCTCTCCACTTTCTATAGTCTTCCTCAATCTCTTTCTTCAGAAGTTTATAGTTTTCCTTGTAGAGGTCATTCACATCTTTTCTTAGGTTTACACCTAGGTATTTGATTTTTTTTGAGGCTATTGTAAATGGAATTGTTTTCATATATTCTTTTTCCGTTTGCTCATTGTTAGTGTATAGAAATGCTAATGATTTTTCTATGTTGATTTTATATCCTGCTACCTTGCTGTAGCTATTGATGATGTCTAGAAGCTTCTGAGTAGAGTTTTTTGGGTCTTTAAGGTATAGGATCATGTCGTCTGCAAATAGGGATATTTTGACAGTTTCTTTACCTATTTGTATTCCTTTTATTCCTTCTTCTTGCCTAATTGCTCTGGCTAGGAATTCCAGTACTATGTTGAATAGGAGTGGAGATAGTGAGCATCCTTGTCTGGTTCCTGATTTTAGAGGGAATGGTTTCAGTTTTTCACCATTAAGTATAATGCTGGCTGTAGGTTTGTCATATATAGCTTTTATAATGTTGAGGTACTTTCCTTCTATTCCTACTTTTCTTAGAGCTTTTATCATGAAATGATGTTGGATCTTATCAAAGGCTTTTTCTGCATCTATTGAGATGATCAAGTGGTTTTTGTCTTTGCTTCTGTTAATGTGGTTTATTACATTTATTGATTTTTGTATGATGAACCACCCCTGCATCCTTGGGATGAAGCCTACTTGTTTGTGGTAAATAATCTTTTTGATGTGTTGTTGAATTCGGTTTGCCATTATTTTGTTAAGGATTTTTGCATCAATGTTCATTAAGGAGATTGGCCTATAGTTCTCCTTTTTGGAGGTGTCTTTGCCTGGTTTTGGGATAAGTGTAATACTGGCTACATAAAATGTGTTTGGCAGTTTTCCTTCCCTTTCTATTTCATGGAACAGTTTAAGGAGGGTTGGTATCAGTTCTTCTTTAAAGTTCTGATAGAATTAAGCAGAGAATCCATCAGGTCCTGGACTTTTCTTTTTGGGGAGACTCTTGATTGCTGCTTCAATTTCATTTTGTGTTATAGATCTATTCAGGTGATTAATTTCCTCTTGATTCAGTTTTGGATATCATATGTATCTAGAAATCTGTCCATTTCTTTAAGATTTTCAAATGTATTTGAATATAGGTTCTCAAAGTAGTCTCTATGATTTCCTGGACTTCCATGGTATTTGTTGTTATCTCCCCTTTTGCATTCCTGATTCTACTAATTTGGGTTTTTTTCTCTCCTCATTTTAGTCATGTTTGCCAGGGGTCTATCAATCTTGTTTATTTTTTCAAAGAACCAACGTTTTGTTTCATTAATTCTTTAGTTTCTATTTCATTGATTTCAGCTCTTATTTTTATTATTTCTCTCCTTCTATTTGCTTTGGGATTTTCTTGTTCTTGTTTTTCTAGGAGTTTGAGATTTATCATTAGGTCATTGATTTGTGATCTTTCAGTCTTTTTAATATATGCACTCATGACTGTAAACTTTCCTCTCAGGACTGCCTTAGCTGTGTCCCATAGGTTCTGGTAGGTTGTGTTTTCATTTTCATTGACTTCCAGGAACTTTTTAATTTCCTCTTTTATTGCATCGATGATCCATTCTTCATTAAGTAATGAGTTATTTAGTTTCCAGCTGTTTGCATGTTTTTTGTCTTTACTTTTGTTGTTGAGTTGTACTTTTACTGCATTGTGATCAGATAGTATGCATGGTATTATTTCTATTTTCTTATATTTGCTGAGACTTGCTTTGTGCCCTTGGATATGATCTATTTTGGAGAAGGTTCCATGGGTTGCTGAGAGGAATGTATATTGTGTAGAAGTTGGATGAAATGTTCTGTAGACATCTACTAGGTCCATTTGATCTACTGCATATTTTAGATCTTGGATTTCTTTACTGATTTTTTTGTTTGGATGGCCTATCTATTGATGATAATGGGGTGTTAAAGTCTCCCACAACCACTGTGTTGGAGTTAATATATGCTTTTAGGTCTTTCAGGGTATGTTTGATGAAATTGGGTGCGTTGACATTGGGTGCATATAGGTTGATGATTATTATTTCCTTTTGGTCTATTTCCCCTTTTATTAGTATGGAATGTCCTTCTTTGTCTCGTTTGATCAATGTAGGTTTGAAGTCTACTTTGTCAGAGATAAGTAGTGCTACTCCTGCCTGTTTTCGGGGGCCATTGGCTTGGTAAATCTTCGTCCAGCCTTTCATCCTAAGCCTATGCTTATTTCTGTCAGTGAGATGGGTCTCCTGTAAGAAACAAATTGTTGGATCTTCCCTTTTAATCCATTTCATCAAGCAGTGCCTTTTGATGGGTGAATTAAATCTGTTAACATTAAGTGTTAGTACTGATAGGTTTGTGGTGATTCCTGTCATTTAGTTGTCTTAGTTGTTTGAAGGTTTGATTGTGTGTACCTAAGTTGAGGTTACTCTCTACTGTCTTGTTTTTAATTTTCCTGTGGTTTGGTGCTGCCTGTCTTTTCATGGTTAAGTCAGGTTTCACTTTCTGTGTGCAGAATCCCTTGAAGAATCTTTTGTAGTGGTGGCTTTGTGGTCATATATTCTTTAGTTTCTGCTTATCATGGAAGACTTTTATTGCTCCATCTATTTTGAATGATAGTTTTGCTGGGTAGAGTATCCTGGCATTGAAGTTATTTTCATTCAGTGCCCGGAAGATCTCACCCCATGCTCTTCTTGCTTTTAATGTTTCTGTTGAGAAGTCTGCTGTGATTTTGATGGGTTTACCTTTGTATGTTACTTGTTTTTTCTCTCTTACAGCCTTCAATATTCTTTCCCTAGTTTCTGAACTTGTTGTTTTAATGATGACATGTCGTGGGGTAGTTCTATTTTGATCTGATCTGTTTGGTGTCCTGAAGGCCTCTTGCATCTGTATGGGAATATCTTTCTCTAGATTTGGGAAATTTTCCGTTATTATTTTGTTGAATATATTATGCATTCCCTTTGCTTGCACCTCTTCTCCTTCTTCGATGCCCATGATTCTCAAGTTTGGTCTTTTGATGGAGTTGGTGAGTTCTTGCATTTTCTTTTCACAGGTCTTGAGTTGTTTAATTAATAATTCTTTGGTTTTTCCTTTAATTACCATTTCATCTTCAAGTTCTGAGATTCTGTCTTCTGTTTGTTCTATTCTGCTGGATTGGCCTTCCGTTTTGTTTTGTAGTTCTGTTTTGTTCTTTTTTCTGAGGTTTTCCATATCCTGGCTGGTTTCCTCTTTAATGTTGTCTATTTTTGTCCTGAGTTCATTTATCTGTTTATTCATCGTGTTCTCTGTTTCACTTTGGTGTTTATACAGTGCTTCTATGGTTTCCTTTATTTCTTCTTTTCCTTTTTCAAATTCTCTATTTTTGTTGTCTTGGAATTTCTTGAGTGTCTCCTGTACATTTTGGTTGACCCTATCCAGTATCATCTCTATAAAATTCTCATTGAGTACCTGTAGTATGTCTTCTTTTACATTATTCTTGTGGGCTTCATTTGGCATAGTTTATCTTCATTTTGTTGGAGTCTGGATCTGTGTATCTGTTTTCTTCATTCCCCTCTGGTTCCTGTACTAATTTTTTGCTGTGGGGAAACTGGTTTCCCTGTTTTTTCTGTCTTCCTGTCATTGTCTTTGGTGTTGTTACTGTCCCTGTACTGTGTGCAATTAAGCATTTTCTAGCTTGTAATAATAACAATGGTAATATTTAGAATGGAAGGGTGAGTGGAGATGGAAAGCAAGAAGTTAAAGAAAAGGGAAAAACAAATAAACAGACAAGAAGGAGAAAACAGAACAAGGAATCAGACAAGAAAGTTTCAAAGGTATAAACAGGGAGCTTTAGTGTACTAATCAACAGTAAGCTGAACAAGCATTAGAGAGACAGAGAGAGGATTGAAAATAAAAAATAAAAATAAATAAAGATAAGAATAAAAATAAAAAATAAGTAAATGAAAGAAATATATATATAAAAATAAAATAAAATGAAATGAAAAATAGAAAATTTAAAAAAACAAAAAAACAAAAACCCTCCAAGTTCAAATGCAATGAGGTTTCAGTCTTAATAAGTTGGGTGTCCGTCTCAGTCTCCAATCCTGGAGATGGTGCCTCAGATGTTGCTCTGTATTTGTCTCATCAAATTGGATGCATAAAGTAGAACAAAACTACACACACAAAAAAAAATTAACCCCACCAAGTGTCCCAAGTTCAAATGCAATACAGTTTCAGTAAGTTTTTCAGCATGCAGGTGTAATTCAGTTGTTCTCTCATCAAAGGTAGGGAGAAAAAGAGAAAAAAAAAGAGTCTGGAGACAGTTCTGAGAATGGTATCTACAGCTGTGGCTTGCCTGCCCGCTGCTATCATCCTGCTGTTGCTGGCGGCGTTATTTATGCAGATCTCTGGGGTGAGCTTAGCACTCACCTGGCCCTGCAGGCTTTGTTTACTCAGAGTTCTCCTGTGCACGAGCCTCTGCTACAAGCTTTCCCCTTTCCAAGCACACTGGGGAAGGTTACACTACACCCGCATTCTCTGTCCTGCATGTTTATTTACAGTTCACATGGGAAGTGGGTCTTCCCCCCTCTCCAGTGGAGTTTTCCTCCCACCGCCACTTTTACAAGCTTTCCTGCTCCTGATTACTGGGCAGTGCTGCTGCTCCTACCAGCCACCATGTTTGTTTACAGCTCACGTGGGAAGTAGGTCTTCCCTCCTCTCCTGTGGAGTTTTCCTCCCTCCACCACTCTCACAAGCTTTCCCGTTCCTCGTTTCTGAGCGTGCGCCCCAGCTCCCACTGGAGCCTCTCTGGCCCACCCGGCTTGTTTATTTACAGTCCCGGGAAGGATTCTCTTCCCCCAATCTTCAGCACTCAGTGCACCCCACCCTCTTTCCCGCGTGTCTTTATTGTTATTGCTTATTAGTCCATTTCTCTTTTTTCCCCGGGTGGAGGTCGGTCTGTCCAGTGGGCTACGCTTTTCTGGCCCAGGCTCGTCTGTGGGAGTACTGTGGTACCGCGAAGCTCACCTTGTCCATGTCTTCCCAAGCCATCTGGGTGTGGGCGTCTGGCAGCCCGGGGGCCCTCCTTGTTTCTCTGTTTAACATGAAGTGGAGATTCTCTGCGCCAGCTGGAGGTGTGGAGGGGTCAAAGTTTTGCCTCTTCTCAGTGATTTTGCCTGCAAAGTGTGTCTCCAGCGTCTCTCCAAGATTTCACTATAGGAGGCTCGCTTTCTGCTTCCTCCCTCTAGCTGCCATCTTGGATCCTCTAAAGGTATACTCTCAATTCATTTATTTTTGCATTGACTCTTCAATAAATTAATTTTTGGAGCATGCTGGTATAAGAGATTCTTTAACGTGCATATCTAAAGCTCCAAGATCAATGGAAGGAGACAAAGTTCAGGTACTTTGGGATCAATCAAAAGCTCTTCCCAATCACAGACTTGGCCTGGTTCTGTGTGTCTGAGAAGTTCCCTCTGTTCTCCCAGGTTCTGGGAGCCTCCCTGACATGAAGATCATGGTTCTGACAAGGGGCGTGGCAGGTTGCTGGCAGCTCTCCCTGTGCTGTGCTTCTCAAAATAGCAGAGTCAGACTAAGGAAAATGGAGACCAGATAATCAGCATCTCAGGTAGGCCAACCTCAATCTAGACCAGTGAGGGAGGTAGGATGGGTATTACGAATGGAACCGAGCTCCCCAAAAGTCACCTACTGGAGTCCTAACTCCCAGCACCTCAAAATGTGACCATATTTGGAGGAAATTAAGTTAAAATGAGATCACTAGGGTGGGACCTAATCCAATTTGACTGATGTCCTTATAAGAAGAGATTAAGACACAAACACAGAGGGAAGACCCTGTGAGGACATATGAAGGAAATGGTCATCTATGTACCAAGGAGGGAGGCCTGAGAGAAAAATCAACCCTGCTGACACCTTACTTTGCACTTCCAGACCTGTGAGGAAATCAA
The DNA here is from genome assembly GCF_047511655.1 of Castor canadensis. Lineage (NCBI taxonomy): Eukaryota > Metazoa > Chordata > Mammalia > Rodentia > Castoridae > Castor > Castor canadensis. Next base: position 46,495,796 of record NC_133393.1, read on the forward strand.
TGTCTGCTGTGCAAGCTGCCCCCTTGTGCAGCCCTAACTAACACAGGGGTACACAGTCAATGACCCCCAAGTCAGCAAGAATCTTCTTTTAACCAAACTTTAAACTCAGAAAGGCTTGGGTGGTCCCCTGTGGCCTGCAGAAGACTATAGGTGACCTTATTACGTGCAGTAGTGATAAAGATACAGATTTCTCTTTTCTTTTTTTTTGAGGTACTGGGGTTTGAATTCAGGTCCTCGTGCTTGCTAGGCAGGCACTGTACCACCTGAGACATTCCTCCACCCTGTGATAAAGATACAGAGGCCAAAATGCCTTCCACCAAGAATTGACTCCAAAATTCTTCTTTGCTCCTACTCCCAAGTTTCTCCCATACCAAATCTCCACAACTGCTAAAACATTATGCCTAGACACTGACTGGAAATCCCAAGTCCAGCTGGGACTCTTTGATGATCCAAGTAGATGAAGGGCAGAGAGCAAAAAAATCAGAAGCCTGGAAAATACACACTTGGCTAATCAGCCCCTTTATAGACAGTTCTGAGTTCATTGTACCTAACAAGATGGAAATGAAAGTTTATAGCATGGGAAAAAGAAACTGATGGATTATTAGCCTGACACTCTCCATTTGCTAAATGTAGATAATAGATTCATTACTTCTCCTCCCCCCACCCACCAACAGTATTAGTTTGATTGCCCTCTTGCCTACAGGTAATTCTCCATCAAAATTAAATCTGTCAGGTGGTTCTCAGTTTTATAAACTATGCAGGCAGGGGCAAGGTAAGGTCGGGCAGGCGGAGGCTGGAGCTGGGTAGAAGGAAGGTTATCTTTCCCAGGGCCATAACAACAATCCAAAGTTTTCTCTGAACCAAGGGCCTGGATATGTCTGCATTCATGGTCCCATAGTGACATCAGCTGGTCAGATCCCAAACAACAGCTTCAGTGGGGAGGAAATGGCTCTGCTGTGTGCACTGTGCTCAGAAGGCTACCCATGCAGCCCTTGCAGGTTCACTAGCGGGCCCTTTTAACTCTGCTTGTTCTGATTCAACTACCATGTCCGTGTGAGGCATAAATGTGTCCACATGTTTATAATAAATTCATAATCAGTGCCTAAATGCCTGGACACGTGGCTCTCTTAGGTTCCTCTTCTCATCCTCAAAAACATGGTTAATGCTTAATTGTCAACCAGCCTTTCTGTCCCTAGCGATGATGAACCCAGATCTATCAGCTGGACTAAATCAGGAATGGTGCAGTCCCGTTTAGCCACATAGGGAGAGTGTAGCTTTGAGAGAGAATGTGAGGCCTAGAGTTTGGTTTGTATGCAACAGATGAAGAAATAGAGAAGGTCACCTAGACTTGTCCTTTAGTTTCAGGGCTGCTTAACCTGCAGAGCCCATCATTTGCACAGGCCTCTTCCCCAAGAGGACCCCGGGGTTGCCTTTACATGAATATTCACTTTTGCTCCTGATTTCATACTCAAAATTTTGTAATCTTTTCCTTAAAGAGGGTCCCTCAAATTGCATAAGCTTCAAAACCTGAAGTCCATACCTAAAACACTGTGTGTACTGGTGTGATTACTAGATGCCTACTATATACTCAGCAGTATACTAGGTACTTGGCATATATATGAATAAGACAGGAGTCTTCAGGAACTTCCTGTTTAGTTAAGGAGCCACCACTGACAGATCAAGCAAGTAGCCAACATTGCAGTATTTAGTTAATGACCAAACTGTATGATCAAGATTATGGAAGTTCAAGGAGGAAATATAGAGATTACAAAAGAATTGGAACAATCTTGGAATGCTTCATTGAAGAAGTGAATTTTAAATGGAGCTAGAAAATTATGGGCAAGAAGTAGCTAAGAAGGGAAGGCATGAGTAGAAGACCCAAGGTGGGGATGAGGCCATTGTAAAAGAGCAAGTACAGAGTGGCTTAGCAGAAGCCAAGATGCATACTAGGAAGTCATGAGAGACATTGAACTAAATAAGGTGAGGGTGAGATTAAAGATGACAGAAGTCTCTTGGAAATTTGCATGTGCATACAATGCTTGGGTCATTTTTCCCCCCTGCCCCCACCCCCTCCCTTACCACCCACTCTGCCCCTCCTTCTCCCCTCCACCCCCTCAATACCCAGCAGAAACTATTTTGCCCTTATCTCTAATTTTGTTGAAGAGATAGTATAAGCAATAATAGGAAGGAACAAGGGTTTTTGCTAGTTGAGATAAGGATAGCTATAGCTAACACACAATTCTTACGCCAAATTCTAACTCATTCATAATACCAACTCCTCTTCCACCAACTTTCTAACTTCTTGACTTTCTGAATATCCCAGTTTCTGCAATCTTTAAATGCCTATACTATTTGGAATACAATGGCTTGAAATCAAATAGATGAGTCTTTATATGTGACCATATAAAGATTTTTAAATCCTCTCTGAAAAAAAAGGGTAAATATTTCTTTTAGTGGCCTGTCCAAATGCCAGAACTCTTGGTGCTTAGTGTCATTTATTATGGATTAACCCAATGTCATTTTCAACCTACTTAAAGTCAGAAATTGTAAGTCATTTCCCAGCATGTCCTAGTGCATAGCAGTTGCCTAGCAATTGAGAGGTCCCACAATATTTGCTGGATGGGCGGATGGAGAATACATTTAAAACAAAATGAGAAAATTCCCGGGTTGGTTCTGGTGGGGGTGGCCCCATCTCATCATCATTGTGTGTTGTCAGGATCAGGGTCACAGAGACAATGACCAACTAGAAGAAAAGAGAAAAAAACATCAAAAACTGATAGGGAGGACCAAATTCTACAAAGGGAGAATTACTGAAGACTGACTTAACTTCTCAGATCGACCTGGTGCCAATTCCTCTGCCAGTTGAGGCCCTGGATGAAACCACAGCATCCAGCATCATCACCCTGTCTAAGAGTTCCACAGTGCAGTCCCACCCCAGGTGCCCACAGGGGACAGTCAAGCCCATCCATCCCACTAATCAGTGCTAACACCTGTGTAGCACTGATTGAGGTGCCAGACTCTGCTCTAAGTGCTCTACCTGTACAGTCAGCCCTCCGTATCTGAAAGTTCCACACTCACAGATTCAACCAACTTGCAGATTGCAAATACCCAGAAAAAAACCAATTGGCTCTGTACTGACTTCCTGTCATTGTTCTCTATACATTGCATCAACTGCTTGTTAGGTATATAAGTTACCTAGTCATGATTTAAAATATACAAGGGAATATGCAAACATGAGACCATGACTGTAGAGTGTCTGGGCACCAACTCCCCTTGGATACCCAGGGCCAACTAAGTTAACTCCTAACCTTCATGACCAACCACCTAGGAGGTAGATAGTACTATTTTAGAAATACCTCCATTCTACAGATGCAAAAACTGAAACACAGAGATGTGGAGTAACTTGCTCCAGGCTACTTCTAATAAGGAGTAGGATTAATGTTAAACAAAATAAGCCAGATGCCAAGAAGTACTTACTAGCAAGTGAGTGAATTAAAAATTGTGGTATCGCCATATAATGGAGTGCTGCTCAGCAATAAAAAGGTACAAACTAATGGCACACCCAACAGCATGGGTGAATCTCAAAATAACTGTGGAGAGTGAAAGACCCAAAAAAGACTGCACTCTGTATGACTCCACTTACATCAAATTCTAGAAAATCTGAACTAACTTACAATGACAGAAAGCAGATCATTGGTGGCCTGAGGAGAAGGCAGTGGGGGTAGGGGATGAGGGTAGAGAAGGAGACTTGAGGAGTGATGAATATCTTCATTATCTTGATTGTGATGATAGTTTCATGGACATATTCATATGTCAAAACTTGTCAAATTGCACCCTGTAAATATATTCAATTTATTCCATGTCATTATGCCTCAATAAAGCTTTCAAATGCTTTTAAAAGGATATTTAGCATATGATTACATTTATACAACTTGTTTGAGAACAGGCAATATTGATGCGTGGTGTTTGGAGGCAGGTGGTAGTTCCTCCTAGACTGAGCTGCTGCAAGGGCACAGGAGATGTTGCTTCTTGATCCAGGCATTACCTGCACAAATGTGCTCTACTCTGACCTCTCATTGAGCTATATGTTTACAAGTGGTACATTATTTCATCTGCAAGTTATCCAGCAATAAAAAGGTTTTAAACGCTGTTTTTCTTTAAAATATCAACCTACTAAAAAGTATCAAAAGGCATCATAGACTATTTGTGACTGAAAAATAATAGTGTGATTGCATTTGTTTATCACCTTACTTTTGAAATTCGAAGGCTGTAAGTGGATCTTTTTCCCGTACATGTACATGACAGAGAACAGAATGTAGGTCGGTAGTTTGCAGTTGTGGGGTGAACACAGCAGGGACTGTGAGGGTCCCCCTCATGTTCACCATGACACCAGCGTCCACCTCCTGTATCTGCCTGTATCGATGCCACTGGCTCTGTTCCTTTCCTTGCCTTTGGTTTGAACTTCTGTTACCTGTTATCTTTTCTTATACAAGGATATCAAGGAAGTCACGCATGGCACAAATGGCAACAAGCACAGGAGACAAACGAAGAGGCAGATAAGCTACGTCAACCCTCCCATAGATGGGACCGTGCTGCTAAACACAGCCGACCTAAGAAATGGAAATTCCTAGACACTTTTAGAAACCCACCCCTTTTATGAAAAGAACACCCTATCCCTATTGATTGATTACTTTAACAAATAAATGGATTAGATCTCCCTGGCTGGCAAGAACGGACCCAACTCAAAATAAATGGAAGGTTTATCTTTTCCAACAATTTCTCCCTACTCTCCAAACAAAGATAGAAAATCAGTCCAAATTCCAAATGACTAATCTTTGTGTTCATTTTATAAACTATTTCCTGGTCCCCATAAATATCCCCATAGAGTAAAACCAAATAATAGTGTTTCAAGTTGTGTGCTTAAGTAACCTTTAAAAAACGTATTTCTAAATGTCTGTTATGATTTGGTCTGAAATGTCCTAAAAGCTCATGTGTTGAGCGCTTGGTCCCCAGTGAATCCGTGTTCAGAGGTGGGGTCTTTGGGAGGTGATTGGATTGTGAGGGCTCTGACCTCATCGGTGGATTAATCAATTGATGGATTCATAATTGGGAGGTGATGGAAACTTAGAACATAGGGCCTACTTGCAGGAAGTGTGTCCCTAGCAGTACACCCTTGAAGGTATATTTTGTCCCCAGTCCATTTCTCTCTCTCTCTCTCTCTCTCTCTCTCTCTCACTCTCCCTCCCTCTTTCCCTCCCACCTTTCTCCTCTCCCCCTCACTCTCTGCCTCTCTTCCCCTCTCTCCTTCCTGCCATGACGCACAGCTTTGCTAGATCACAGGCAAACACCACCATGATGTTCTTCCTGACCACAGGCCCAGAAACAATGGAATCACATGCTCACGGACTGAAAACTTGAGCCAAAACCTTTCCTCCTGTATTTCTCTCAGGTAATGTGTCACAGTGATGGAAAGCAGACTAACACAATGTCCTTGATCTACTGCCTTCTCAGGCATAGGTTTTTAGATTCCCTACCAGACTTCATCTATAAGATAAAAATGCAAATAATCATAACTACCTATGACCACAATATAAAATGTAAAAAAACTAAAAATGAACCAAAAATTGAATTCCATGTCAAATATCCACTCTACATGTTGGGCAACAAACAAAGAGATTTTGGTACCTGCAGGGGGTGCTGCTCTTGCAAAATCTTACAACATATGCAAGTGGCTTCAGGACCAAATGGTTGGTAAAAGTCCCAAAGACCTTGGAAAAACTATTAGCGGAACCTTAGGGATCCACTGGAAGGCTCAAAAGAAAGCAAAGGAAATGTCACCAGAAGGTAGAAAGGAGGATACTTGTTATGTAGTAGGCTTAAAATCGCATGATGAAGGAAGTTCACGTTAGTTCTGTTCTTCACCAGGGCACAACAAAAGACATCTCCTTCCCTCAAAGAAGTCTAATTTTAAAATTATCTGCGAGTTCCTCCCATCGTTTCTTCCAAGCTGATCCAAACTTTAGTCTTGGGGGAGGGTGGCAGGGTGCCAAGAGGAAGGACTAGTGTTACTTCCTGCTACTTCTCTAGACAGGGAGATCTCTGACAACAGAGATTCAGTTGCAACTGAAGGCTAGAAAAAAGGACCTAGAAACTTTCTTTAGGCTGGGCATGGTGGTACGTGCCTGTAATCCCACCTACTTAGGAGGTTAAGGTAGGAAAATCACAGTCCAGAGCAGCCCAGGGAAAAGCACAAGACCCTATATGAAAACCAAACTCAAAAGCAAAAGTACTGGGAGGATGGTTCAAATGGTAGAGTGCTTGGAAGGAAGGAAGGAAGGGAGGAAGGGAAGGAGGAAGGAAGGAAGGAAGGAAAGAGAAAGAGAAAGAAAGAAAGGAGGGAGGGAGGAGAGGAGGGAGGGGAGGAGGGAGGGGAGGAGGGAGGGAGAGGAGGGAAAATGAAAGGAACAAATTTTTCCTTTAAAAAAGCAAACTAAGATTACTAAGCATGCTTTAGACATGAAACGTCTAAGCATGTACACTTCTTTTAAAAGGGTCCTTTCACTTTTTGAACGGGGGCGTCTGTAATGGCTTTCCCACACCTACTCCACCATCACACTTTGGGAAAGTGGAGTCCAGAAAACTCATCACTCTAGCCACAGGTCTTGCAATCACAAGACACAGTTCTGAAGGACTCATCCAGGAAAGTGACAGTTGAAGTCTCATCCTCACCTGGACTTGATGTGAATGATGGGGTCCTGGACAAGGAGTTGAGCCTGAAGTCAAAACGGGATGTGGCTCCAGGACAGGTGTATTGTGCGTATGAGAGTGACACGCATTGCAAAAGCCAGAGGGTGTACTGTGATACATGGCACATGTACATGTGATACAATGCTAACTTTAGTCCCATGTGCCTTTCCAGAACCTCACCACTGTCCCTTCAAGAGGTGGAATCTATTTCCCTCTCCTTGAATCTGGGTGGCCTTGATAAATAGAGTATGATAGAAATGTCAGTGTGAGTCTTCCCAGCCTGGGTAATTTTAGAAGCCCATTCTTCAAAATGTCATTGATCTGTATGAAAGCTGCAGCCCTCTATGCATGCATAAAGCTTAAAGATTCCTCCAGTAATCCCCACCAGAAAAGAGAAGAAATTAAAACGCACAACCATGACTACCACTTGAAACGTAAGAGACACAAAAAGAAAGAACATCTTCAAGTCAACATTGGATATCTACCGTCTATCCAGCCCTAACACGAGGCTGCACATACAGATAAATAAATATCTATCCTCATGGAACTTGCTAGCACACAGAGGGGACATAACATAAGCTATTAATATGTCATAATATAAAAAGTGCCAGAAAAGATGTCTTCGTGCAATGCTTTAGGCAAGAAATCAAGCATCAATATATTTATTATGAAAAAGACAACAAATAATTACATGAAGGTTATACTTGAGTTAAGTGTTGAAAAATAAAGAGTTTTCCAGGTATACAAGAGACATTCAAATAAATGATTAGGACCAGGTTTGACTAAATAGGTGACAAAGAAATGCACAATCAAATAAAAACAAATGACTTAAACAAAACACTATTTTTTTTTATCACATAAAGGCTTTGGAAGCTGATATGGCAATTCTGTAATCATCAATAAGTCAGAATTCTTCTTTTGTTTGTCTGCCATGATCCTGAGAAGATTCCTCCTGATGGTCCAAGATGGTTGTTCCAGTTCAAGCCATCACACCTGCATTCCAGTCAGCAGAAAGAAGAAGCTCAGAGAAGGAAGTATCCCTTTCACATGATACTTGAGCTTAAGTCGTACTAACTGACATTTAGCCACATGACCTCCCCTATATGCATGGAAGGCTGGGAATGCGAAAATTAGAGTTTCTACAAGGATGAAGAGAAGAACAGAGAAAGGTAGCATCGATCTGAGTAGGACCTTCCAGGAGAACAGTGCTGGAGCTTCAGCCTCTGACCTAGAACATCACAGAGACCAGGTGGCAATTCCCAGAATGAGTTCTGTTTTCTACCAATAACCCAACCATATATTTTCCTGATAAAAGGACAGCTCTGATTGGCAAGTGCCTTTTTCCTTTTGCACTTCTTCCAACCTGGAATGCAGAGGCAATGGAGAAACAGCAGCTATCTTTCAACCATGAAGATAAGAACAAGCAGCTGGAATGACCAAATAAGAGAACAGAAAGCTCTTATAGGCACATAGAGTGACTTGCCATGGATGGCCCACCAATAGGCTTCTTACTGCGTAAGAAAGCCTCTGGTAAAGCCAGGTAGTTGGGTATCTGATATAATTGGCCCAATACAATCTTAAATGACAGACTTCATAATCCCACTCCTCAGCTAGATGGCTAGCCTCCAGATTCATTTCCCTGCGGACACTCACTGTGCCCTGCCATCCTGACTTCAAAGAACTGCCAGAGTGAACTTGAAGGTCAAATTACATCATGGACCAGCTTGAAGCTTCTGAGGGCTCTCTAATATGTTTGGAGTAAAACCCAAAGGCCCTATCCTGCCCTACAACTCCCTGGTCTCACTTTATGCCCAGACCAGTAATCTTCCTTTTTGTGCTTCCCCATGTGGCCGGGATGGCAGGGATGTACCACCACAGTGATTTGTGGACTGAGAAGGGCTCTCACAGGCTCTTTTGCCCAGGCTGGCTTCAAACTGTGATTCTTCCAATCTCCATCTGCTGAGTAGCTAGGATTACAGGTTTGAGCCACCACTCCTGGCCTGCAATGAGCCCTCCTAAAATGTTCCTGCAAAACTGAGGAAGACAGGATTGAGTGTATGGGGAGAGCATGAAAATGGACCAATGCTACATAATAAACAGAGAAGTGTGCTGAGGAGTTAGAAGTGGTCAGGAAACGATCGCCCGTCTTCATGGGTTTAAAGCAGGAGTCACAAATTCGAGGACCTGCAGGGAGACAGGTAAGAAAGAGAAATAGGGGGAATGGGCCAATGCAAGACTAAAGACAGTCACTGATTCACTGCCTTTGACCTTCATCCTAGGGAACACTAGTGAGAGGGTGGGGATATGTTGAGCCAAAGAGAGACAATGCCCTCCCTTCAAAGGGCGTGGGGGAGGAGGGAGGCTGCTCAGCTCTTACCTTTGGTCCAGAGTGAGAACAGATGGTCCATGTCCCCAGAGTTTCCCATTCCTCAGGGAAACCCAGATATCTGAGTTGTTATGGTAAATCTCCTGGTGTAAGTGTTGTCAATCAACTCAAAACATTTTAATTCTCTTGGCCACGGTCAGTGCTGGATAAACAACACATCTGCAATCACGTCGGACTCGCTGCCTGTGAATCTGTGACTCTGTTTCAACTATGCGGCCTGAACCAAGAATTGAGGTTTGTCCTCAGGAAATGCGTGTTTGCTTCAAGTTGCTCACGAACAAAATGGAGATGAAAGGGGGACCATGGCTCCACTGGAAAGGATGGGACACGGCGTATTCACGCCTTCCTCCAAAGAACATTAGAGAACAGGAAAGAGCACCTTTGTGAAATTGCAGATCTGTGTACACAAGAAACCAGATTGGGGACTGGGAATGCATGTACCCCGTGGGAAGGTATAACCTCTAGAATGGGGCCCAGTCCTTGAACTTAAGAGAGAGTCAAATTTAACATCACTTTGGGCTTCTTTTTTTTTTTTTTGAGACTGGGTCTTGCTATGTAGCCTAGGCTGACCTCAAACTCTTGATCCTCCTGCCTCAGGCTCACAACTGCTAGAATTACAGACAAGTGCTACCATGCCCAACTTGTTCTTAGAGTTACTTTGACTCACCATTGAAGCCTAATGGTGAAGAGGAAAACAAGGGAAGAGAACAGAGACGGGATGTGGAGCCTGCCCCCAACCCCAACACACACACACACACACACACACACACACACACACACACAAGTGCCATAGGGAAGGAGCAGTATTTACCCAGGAATTATATACAGGACTTCCAGACAGTCACCATCAGGAAAATGAGTAGCTGTCCACAGCAAAGCTGGGAGTGCAGATGAAGACCAGTGGCCAACAGCCCAGCTCAGGAGGAAAATAAATCAAAACCTTTTTCATGCTGGACATGGTGGTACATGCCTATAATCCCAGCACTTGGGAGGCTGAGGTGGGAGGATGGTAAATTCAAGGCCAACCTTCATTACACAGTGAGACCCTGTCTCAAAACAAACAGCAACAGGAAAAAAAAGTAAATAATAAGGTCTGCTGTTCTACAGCACAGTGGGGTAACTACAGCTCATGTTGACACATGTTATATGCAGAACTAGAATAGAGAGCTTGAAGTCTAAAAGCACTAACAAATTATAGGTGTATGAGGAGAGGATAGGCTAATCACCTGATGTTACCATTACGTACTGTATACCCCGTACCCCACAGATAAGTACAATTATTAAGTGTTGGTTAAAAGGAAAAAAAATGGCCTTTCAAGAAGGGAACACTGAATTATGTTGCCAATAAAACTGAGTGTAGGCAGGTGCCAGTGGCTAACACCTGTAATACTAGCTACTTGGAGGCTGAGATCAGGGGAATCATGGTTCAAGGCCAGCTCAGGCAAATTGTTCATTCAAGCCCATCTCCAAATTAACCAAAGCAAAATGGGCTGGAGGTAAAAGTATGGCTCAAGTGCTTTGCAAGTATAAGCCCTGCCTTCAAACCCCAGTCCCACAAAAAAAAAATTGAATTGTGGGATGTTAAGTCCAACAATTCCTAAATCTAATGTTAGCACTAGCACCTCTCTTCAAAAGAAATTTGACTGTCAACACTAGGTGAGCTGTAATAGGGTTCATTATATTATCCCTCTATATATTACTATATTTTCCATAGTAAATATTCTAAAGAAATATTGCATTGAGATTTAATATGCAAAACAGATTATAAACATTTAGTTTAAACACTGCCAAACAAAAACAATTTTTCCAATATTTGGCATACTTGCTAAGAATCTTTTCCAAGGAGCCCATGGTAGATGACTTGCCATTGCTTAAATGCTTACAATGCAAAGGAGCACACTCATTTTGAGGTAGTCATGGATGGATAGCTCTGCTTGTGAGAAAAAAATGTTTATATTGATCCAAAATGCACCCCCTTATAACTTCAAGTGAGAATAAGACCATTCCTACTTCACAAAAGTATTTTCATCCTTTTTATCTTATCCAGTGCCTTTTCAAATAATTCCAAATAACTGGCAAGGTCTGGTATTCTGTGTCACACTAACATTTGCTAGAAAGTCTGCTAGAGAGATGCTAAGGGCTATGTTCCCATCCTCTGGGTTAAAAAGATGTGGGCAAAATGTTTAAGTAAAATTAAGATACCTACAGGCAAAAACCTGACAGTGTTGCATACTGTGCTACATAATAGATTGAGATTTTTTTAATATCGTGATCCTCTCCATCTTCACCTGCCTGTCAGCTCCACATCACTTATTATTAATTTAACACCACAGAGCCTGAAAAGAGCTGGAAGCTGGTGAGAGCACACAAATCAGTAGCAAAGATGGCAAACCCTCCCTGGAGATTCTTGTTCACAAACTTTATGGGAATTTGAAAAATGCCCCGCAATTCGGAGGATGCTTGATAGGAAATCAAATAAAGGATGGAAACACAAGTTTCAGTTGCCTAATTTCAATGCACAAACTGACTAAAGCTTTGGGCAGGATTCCAGGCAGCACTGTGGACGTGCAGATCTGTCTCCTGACTTTCTTTTCAGGATCTCCCATTTAATTGCAATGAACACATTCCTAGCACCAACTGATCCTAAGACACACTCACATGCTTCTCACAAAGATAAGGTGAACACTGACGAATGGATTAAGAAAATGTGGTATCTATACACAACGGAATTTTATGCAGCCATGAAGAAGAACGAAATGTTATCATTCGCTGGTAAATGGATGGAATTGGAGAACATCATTCTGAGTGAGGTTAGCCTGGCCCAAAAGACCAAAAATCGTATGTTCTCCCTCATATGTGGACATTAGATCAAGGGCAAACACAACAAGGGGATTGGACTTTGAGCACATGATAAAAGCGAGAGCACACAAGGGAGGGGTGAGGATAGGTAAGACACCTAAAAAACTAGCTAGCATTTGTTGCCCTTAACGCAGCGAAACTAAAGCAGATACCTTAAAAGCAACTGAGGCCAATAGGAGAAGGGGACCAGGAACTAGAGAAAAGGTTAGATCAAAAAGAGTTAACCTAGAAGGTAACACCCACGCACAGGAAATCAATGTGAGTCAATGCCCTGTATAGCTATCCTTATCTCAACCAGCAAAACCCCTTGTTCCTTCCTATTATTGCTTATACTCTCTCTACAACAAAATTAGAGATAAGGGCAAAATAGTTTCTGCCGGATATTGAGGGGGTGGGGAGAGAGGGAGGGGGTGGAGTGGGTGGTAAGGGAGGGGGTGGGGGCAGGGGGGAGAAATGACCCAAGCCTTGTATGCACATATGAATAATAAAACAATAAATAAATAAATAAATAAATAAATAAAAGTTTAGTCCTCTTCAAAGGGACTGCTTCATTAAAAAAAAAAAAAAAAGACAAGGTGAAGGGGAAAATCGTAGTTTACAGACTGCTTTTTTTTCTAATTTTTTTTGGCAGTACTGGGGTTTGAACTCAGGGCCTTGCGCTCACTAGGCAAGCACTCTGCCACTTGAGCCACTTCACCAATGCAGACTGATTTTATAGTAGTTCTCCCTCACTAATGATCACTTTAGGCCCTATTACGGCTTGAGTATGAAGAGTGTACCACAAACAACCACCTGTTAAAGACATGGTCCCCGGGTGACACTACTGGAAGGTGCTGGAATCTTTAGGAGGTGTGGCCAAATGGGAGGCCCTTGGGTCATGGGGGCGTTGCCCTTGAGGGGGATTACTGGACTCTGGCCCATTCACTCTCTCTTGTTTCCTGGCTTCTGATGTAAACAGTTTGCTTTACCACATGCTCCCTGCCCCTGCCCTCACCAGAGGCCAAAGCAGTGGGTCTGCCTGATATCAAGCTGGAACCCCCAGAACCATAGCTAAACAAGCCTTTTCTCTTATAAGTTAAGAGCCTCTAACATTTCATTATAGTGATGCAAAGCTGACTAAAGACTTATATAAAACATGTTTGTGTCCTGGCCAAAGTCCTCATCTCAATACATGTCCAGATACCAACCTTATCTCAACATGATTCCTCAATGTCAAGGTATGAAAAAGAACCTCCTCTACTATGTTTCCTCATAAAGTTCCATCCTCTCTAGTGGTCATGTGCACTCTGTAGCACACATACGTTAGTGTAGATATACATATATATAATCAATGGCGTGGAGCATATATCCATATCTGCTGAAAGCCGAAGATAAAATTTAAAGGTTGGCACTGATCATAATGGGACAATAACACACAAATGCTCACCAAACCTGTTTCCACTTATGGTGTTAATCAGAATTCTTGCAGAAACAGAGCCTGAGTCTTAGTCTCCTTTCAGCTTCCTGACTGAGTTCCAGCCAAGAGGATGTACAGCATTTCAGACCTAACGCTTGGCATGGCTCTTAATATTTTTTTTAGAATGAGCTGAAGTTTGCAAAAGATTCTAAGAATAATTTTAAAGTCAATAAAATTATTAGCAAAACCAGACACAGTGGTGCACACCTGTAAGTCTCAGCTCCTTGGGAGGCAAAGGCAGAAGGATCATTTGAGCCCAGAAGTTTGAGGCTAGGATAGGCACATAGTGAGACCCTGTCTCAAAAAAAAATTGCAGTGAAATAATAGGTTATCTACTTGGGATGGAATTTATTAAACTTTCGTTTTGCAAGCTTTGTCCCTGTTCTTCCTGGCAGTGCTATGGAAGCTGTGCCCATTGTATTAAAAAAAAAGAAAGAAAAGGAGAGGAAAATAGTTTTTAGATAGGAAATCCACAGTTCCTGCCACGGATAGAGACAGGTGGGTCCCTTCAATAGTATACTACTCAGGACTGGTATAAATCCCACCTTCTTTCTTCAGGACTATATTATCTTTCAGTTATTTCACTGTGATGACGACTGTTCATTTCATCTCATTCTAGAATCATTATTGAATGCCTACTTGTGCCAGTCTCAGGTGACTTAGAGTCCAAAATGTAACAGATAAATGTAATGAAGTACAGCGGGTAGTTTGTTGAAATTCCATGTAGGGTTCAGTGGGACCCTAAAGGGGGATTTGACAGTTCTTCCTGGGTTGGGGCGGTAGTAGTAATAGATTGGAAGAGTCTTCCAAGGAAAGATGACCAAAATCTGAAAGGAACAAGTGCCTCAACCTGTACTTCTTTGAACAGAAAGAATGAGCCACTCACCAGGGTTGGATGTAAATGATGCTGGCCACAGGCTAGCTTGGCACCAGAAGGTAGCATGAGAATAAGCTTTACCCTTGAGTCTTCCTCCAGAGAGTATGGGGAAGATGTTCTTCTAAAAATCCTGTGAACATCTGCCACCAACCTCCCCAGGGCAGCAGCTGAAGCCGTACCAACAGCTGCTCTCTAACACACATCCTGTGCTTAGCGATGATCTTGGTGCCAGCAGCAGCTGCTGGTCACTGAGCCACCAAGCACAGCAGTAGTGAACCTTGGAAGAACTCTCCAGCCAGGCTCTACCTGAGCGCTGATGACCTGAAGTCCTCCAAAAAGAGCCTGTGGCTTCTAATTGAGTCTCCACTGAGTCAGAGAATCATGAACCCACGAGCATGTACTTTTTTGAAGGAAGACTTCAAAACCTGGCAGATAAATATCCTCCAGATATTTATAGAAGAATGAAATTGTTCTTCTAAGGGACTTCTCTTTCTGTAATGCTCTGAAAACTCATTGTCTTACCCTTCCTTGAGTCTCAATTTCCTCATGTGTAAAAAGAAGATAATAATAGTATCTGCTTCAAAGGTTGTTGTAAAGATTCATGAGTTAATGTAAGTAAAGAGTTTAGAACAGAATCCAGCACACAGCAATAATTGATAAATGATAAATGTTTGGTATTCCTATTCTGATGATGATGAGGAGGAGGACAATGATGATGGCAATGAGTTGATACATGCCTACTTTCTGAACCCAGTGAAGGTGGTTCAGGAGATCGATGAATGAATGATTGAGGGACTGATAAAAGGAGATGAGTTTCCTTTTTGCAAGCTGGGTGTCAACCCTTGGTTCGGAGTTTTCTGAGTCATTTTCTTGTGTTTGTCTACTCACCAGATGGGGATTTTGTGTGTTTGGTTTCTAATGTTTAGTCAAAGGCAAGACTCTATAAACCCTCATGATTAGTCTCTTTGATCCAGTGGTCTAGCTTCCAACATGATTCTGTATCTTTGCATGTTCATTTACTCATAAATAAATACAGGCATCAAGTGCCCACCATTCCAAGCCTGATGCCAGATACGATGACTCAGTAACAAACAGGATGCAGTCTGTGCCCTCAGCAAGCTTTCAGGCCAAACCCCAGCACTGCAGGACAGGTGAGCAGATATACACACATGAGCATGTTATGTGTGGGAGCATTCTCAAAGGCTGCCTTATGAGCACAGAGACTCAACCTTAAGAGAAGACTGGAGGAGGGCATTCTTGGTGCAGAGAACGACAGATACAAAAGTTCAAAGGCAAGAGAGCACATAGGGCTTCCAGGAGCTGCAAATAGACAAGCATGGTCAGATTATAAAGGACCTAAGTTTCCAAGCTAAGGAGTCTGAAGTGAATTCTAAATTCTACAAGAAGCTATATTTTCCACAAGAGTGACACACTAGATTTGCAGCTTGCAAAGCTCTCTGAGCTGTTGCATGGACAGATGGGAGAGGAGCAAGACGGTTATTGGGACCCCAGGAGAAGACCACAGAAGGATTTTGGGTGGCCTACGATGGTGTGTATACTTAGGCATGAGCAGTAAGTGTTGAGGAAGCAGCTATAAAGAATGGCTGCAGAGGAATTGTGTCAGTCAGCTTCCCATTACTAATCAAATACCTAAGATAAGCAACATATAAAGAAAGAAGGTTGGTTTTGGCTCCCAGCTTTGGAGGTCCAATCCATCACTGATTGACCCCATTGCCTGTGGCAATACAGTTCCTCATGGTGAGAGTACATCATGGAGATCTGTTCACTTCATGGCTGGGATTTAAGAGCGAGGCAAATGGACACAGGCATAGAGACAGAGCACAAGCCAGGGGGTGTGTGGCATATGCCTGTAATCCCAGCACTCAGAAGTGATGACAGAGGTTGACAGAGAAGGATTGTGAATTCAAGGCAGGCCCGGGCAATATAGTGAAACCCTGAAAGAGAGAGAGAGAGCAGAATCCCACAACCCTACACCCCAAATGACCTAAGACCCACTTAGTCACGCCTCTCAAAGGTCCCACCACCTCCCCATAGTGTAAGTTGAGAACCAGGCTCTTAAACACACATGATCTAGGAGAGATTCCAGATGCAAACATATAGCAGGATGTCAACAGTAACCAGAAGGTATTCTGGGCCCGGAGACAAATCCAGTCTTTCCTCAGCGTACTCTGAGCTCAGTGGAAGGTTGTTCACCCCACTGTCCCCAGTGCTTAGTACAGTGCCTGGTGCATATAAATGGCTCAACAGACAGGTAGGATAAATGCAAGACCTACCCAGACATGACAGGTATCTACGACAGAAAAATAATAGCATGCACCATACCTGTATCATCACCCCACGCATTTGATACCATTTAAACTCGAGTTTAAAACTACAACATAAAGCCAGGCACCAGTGGCTCATGCCCATAATTCTAGCTACTCAGGAGGCAGAGATCAGGAAGATCGAGTTTCGAAGCCAGCCTGGGCAAATAGTTCATGAGACCCTATCTCAAAAAACCCTTCACAAAAATAGGGCTGGTAGAGTGGCTCAAGGTGAAGGCCCTGAGTACTGGAAAAAAAAAAAACTACAACATATTCTGAAATTCTCCTAAAATTGAGTGTTATCAGATGATGGCACTGCTAAGAGCAATCTGATACAGTAACAGTTTCTGGCATATGCAGCTCATTTTAACAGATGCTAGTATGACACACAGAAAGCTGTCAGATCTGCTCCAAAAAGAAAAGCCATCCAGTTCATGTTCCACTTGCCAAATTAATTTCATCTGACATTTAATTTGTATCCTAAGGTACTGTGGATTTTCATCTTGACTATGATAGCAGCAGATTAGAGAAGTGTTCTACTTGACAAAATCAATTCCTCAAATTATTTTTATTATGAGTAAGGCTGTCTTGACACAGATATCTCCAAATCAAATAGACAGATCATCTAAAAAACACATTTATTGATTCTTTGAAATAACATAAAAGCTTTCTCCATTTCTTATGCCTAACATTGAGTGAAGTAGAGCATTTATCATCTCACCATAAGAGAGAAAGAAGGGAGTAGGAAGTTAGAACTCTGTAGGTTTGAGTTGAAATTCTAGGTGTTCAATCAATCATAGAGGGTCTCAACTCTGCACATTAAAATCAGCTGGGGATTTTTTCTTAATGCCAATGCCTAGCCCACCCTACACAAAATAAAGTAAAACCTCCAGTATGGCATATCTTCTGCAGTTTTTATTATTTTTTCTTTTTTGGCAGTACTGGGGTTTGAACTCAGGGCTTCATGCTTACTAGGTAGGGACTCTACCAGTTGAGCCACTCTGCTAGCCCTTTCTTGTGCTGAGTATTTTTGACTTAGAGTCTGTTAAACTATTTGCCTGGGCTGAATTCAAACCATGATCCTCCTGATCTCTGCCTTCTGAATGACTAGGATTACAGACATAAGCCACCAGTGTCCGGTTCATCTGCAGTTTTTAAAACCCCAAAGTGGTTTATGCATCGATCTATTAGCTATGTGAATTGGGACAATAAGTTAAACAGTTAAGTTTTAAATCCACAGTACCTTAGGATACAAATTAAACATTAGATGACTTTTCTTTTTGGAGCAGTTCTGACTGCTTTCTGTATGTTAAAATGAGTCGCATGTGGGAAAATGTTGTGTTTGCATAGTTACAGTGCTATGATTTGGATGTTGAATATCCCCCAAAGGTCCATCTGTTAAAGACTTGATTCCCAGTGGACACTATTGAAAGGTTGTGAAACCTTTGAGAGATGGAACCTAGTGGGAGGAATGGAGGTTACTGAGGGTGTGCCCCTGAAAGGGATTGTGGGACCCTGGACTCTTACTTTTGCCATTGGTTCTGCTTCCTGGCTTTGAAGTGAGTGGTTTGCTGTGCCACGTACTCTTGCCATGATATGTTGGTTTGCCAGAGGCCCAAAGCAAATGAGGTTGCTTGTTCATGGACTAAAACGTCCAAAACCATGAACCAAAACAAATCTTTTCTCTTTATAAGTTAATTACCTCAGGTAGCTCATTATATGGTGTTGGAAAACTGACTGGTACATGTGACTATCAAAGTTGTTGTTGTTTTAATTTAATAGTTTGTTAGAATCAGGCCTGAAAAAAAATAAAGCCTGACTGAAAAAAATTCAGACATTGTGATTTTTATGTCCCTTATAACTCTCAACTTATAGGTTTTACCTCCCTCTGTTTTATTTTTTCCTTTGCAATTTATTAGTTGAAACAACCAGATCATTTGTCTTATAGTGTTTTCCATGGTCTAGAATTGCTGATTGCTTCTCTGTGGGATCATTTAATATGTGCCTCTTTTATGCTATTATTTGTTACAAAATTGTTGTTAGATTAAAAGGCTTGATCAAATTCAGATGCAATTGCCAAGAGTACTTCCTGGGTCATGATGGGTCAGATTCTCAGAAGCACCTTATGTCTGTCTGTTTTTATTATGTGAATAGCTATTGATAATCATTGTCCAGATCCGTTTTTTCACTGGGGGATGCAAACGTGAAGATATCCTGTTGTTCTGTCTTCATTTACAGTTGCAATACCTCCATAAAGAGAAACTTTTCCTCATCAGCATTTGGTTTCTCTGAGATACAGTTTGTATAGGATAATCAAGAAAAAAAATGCCAGCCGCTTTTCTTGTTCTTTTTAGCATTTTTCAAAATAGTAAATGAGATCTCCAGTATGTTCCAGAAGTGACCAGTGAAGGCTGTTTTGAGCTTGCTTTTGTTTTTCAGTATCATTATAAACTCATGTATTTAAACATTTTTGAAGTGTTTGATCCATTGTCTCTCTCTCTTTTTTTTGCAGTACTGGGGCTTGAACTCAGGGCCTTCAGCCACTCTACCAGTCCTTTTTTTGTGAAGAGTTTTTTTGAGATAGGGTCTCACGGAACTATTTGCCTGGGCTGGCTTCAAACTGCGATCCTACTGATCTCTGATTCCTGAGTAGCTCGGATTACAGGCATGAGCCACTGGTGCCGAGCCATGTCATTATTCTTATCCTTTGATACCCTTCGTTTCCCTTAACTAGCATCTCTTTCTGATATGACAAGATTATTCAGGCTCATGCATTTCCTACCAATGTCTGGAACTGGCCAACCTCCAAGGAGCCCTCATTCTTTTTGTGGAA